>NW_016806112.1:64380-99299 GCF_001698545.2 Rhinopithecus bieti
CCCAGGCTGGAGTGCAGTGGCCGGATCTCAGCTCACTGCAAGCTCCGCCTCCCGGGTTTACGCCATTCTCCTGCCTCAGCCTCCCGAGTAGCTGGGACTACAGGCGCCCGCCTCGTCGCCCGGCTAGTTTTTTGTATTTTTAAGTAGAGACAGGGTTTCACCGTATTAGCCAGGATGGTCTCGATCTCCTGACCTCGTGATCCGCCCGTCTCGGCCTCCCAAAGTGCTGGGATTACAGGCTTGAGCCACCGCGCCCGGCCTTTTTTACTTTTTCTTACTCATCTGAAAATGGGGACTAATGTCACTGAATTTCTGTTCTGGAATCAGAGGACAACTTACAAGCAATGCATATATTTAATATGGTTGTGTTTTTTGCCCCAAAGGCAGTCATTACTTCCAGAGTATAGCACAGAATCAATGGCATTCTTGAAAGCTGTGTCTCAGGGTGGACTGATGTAACTCACATTGCATTTTCTCACAGGCAGTCAGAAAAGTGACGACATCTTCAAAGATCTAGCCTGGTTTAAAGAGGTGACTTTGTGCTGTAAGTGTTAGAAACCAGTCAGAAACCTGCTGAGCACACCCTGAATTTCAGCGAAGGAAGCCAACCGCACGTGAACAGCATTCACGCCGCCACATGTGTTTAATCTAAAGCCAACATCCTGTCCATCAAACCTGAGACCAGAAACATGGCTCGCCTTCGCTCAGAAGTCAGAGGGCTTTGCAGGATGACTTTGATGACCAAGGCTTTTTAAATAAAGATACCTGGGAAGATGTAACCTTTTCCCTCTAAGTAAATTTCCCTAGAGCAAATAGTTCCACTGACCTTAGACATGACTTCAGGGCTCTCTTCAGAGTTGAGAGCTATTTAAAAATAAAAGTTACGGAATCTGATTGGTTGAAGACCTCACTAAAGATTTCAAATGTGAGGATCTGGAGAGTAGGAGGGGAGGGAGTCTGTCTTTAATCTCTTTCCTTTTTTTTTTTTTCCTTCTGCTAGTCCTTTATTCCCTTCCTCCTTACAAGAGAATCAGAATGGAAAGGAACCCTTTGGGGATAAAAATCCCAGGGGGCTATGAGATCATTGTCCCAAGCACTGTGGAGGAGGGAGAGTCTGTCTTTGCTTTTTTTCTTTTAATAAACTTTAATGGGGTATGATGAGTCTTGACCAATGTGCACATTTGTTCACTGTCACCATGACCTTGCTTTTTTTTCTTTTTTTTTTTTTGAGACAGAGTCTCACTCTGTTGCCTAGGCTGGAGTGCAGTGGTGCAACCTCAGCTCACTGCAACCTTTGCCTCCCAGGTTCAAGCAATTCTCACGCCTCAGCTTCCCAAATAACTGGGATTACAGGCATGCGCTAGCATGCCCGGTTAATCTTTGTATTTTTAGTAGAGACGGGGTTTCACCATGTTGGCCAAGCTGGTCTCGAACTCCCGACCTCAGGTGATCCGCTCACCTTGGCCTCCCAAAGTGCTGGGATTACAGGTGTGAGTCACCGCGCCTGGCTGACCTTGCTTTTTTGACTTTTGCCTTTCTTCCTGGCTGAGCATGAACAGAGTGCTCAGCATCTGTTTTAACTCTGCTTCCTAGAGTCCCCATGCATCCTTGCCTTGCTTGTTCAGGCTGTGAAATAGTCAATGAAGGAGTCCCAATCAGGTGAGATCACCATGCTGCACACAGACCCTGCTGCGCAAGGGAGGCCCACGGTGCCAGGGAGAGCCTGTCATGAAAACTACTGTTGCATGCTTATTCATTCAACAAATATTTATTGAACTCTTACTAAGGGCCAAGCATTGCTCTAGAAGGAATGTGGATATAGAAGTAGACAGGGGAGGCTGGTGTGGTGGCTCACGCCTGTAAATCCTAGCACTTTGGGAGGCCAAGACAGGCGGATCACCTGAGGTCAAGAGTTCGAGACCAGCCTGGCCAACATGGTGAGACCCCCCCCATCCCTACTAAAAATGCAAAAATTAACCGGGCATGGTAGTGCATGCCTGTAATCTCAGCAACTTGGGAGGCTGAGGCAGGAGAATCGCTTAAACACGAGAGGCGGAGGTTGTAGTGAGCAGAGATCGCGCCATTGCACTCCAGACTGGGCAACACAGTAAGTCTCCGTCTCACCAAAAAAAAAAAAAAAAAAAAAAAAAAAAAAAAAAGAACTAGACAGGGGAAAGAGTCCATGCTCTTAAGCTTACGTTGCTATCTCATGCTTTCATGGGAAGGAAAGGCATAGAGTAACTGTGTGTGATATGCTAGATGGTGAGAAGGGGTGTGGGAAAAATGAACTGGGAAAGGGGAACACAGGAGAAGAAATACATTGCCAATGAGCGTGTTTTAATACTAGTTTGAATTCTTACTTTTCTTCTAGTCTTGCCCTACTCTATGAAACAAGAGGAGGCTCATGGATGTCAGGGGAGCAGGGACCCCTGGTGCCATTACCTGCCTTCCTGACCATCTTCCTCTCTGCTGATGTTGAGCTGGGGTTTACTTGAGCCCTGTTTACTTGCCCTGCTCTGATCAGTCCTCTTCTGCTGGCTCCTCTGGGATCCGCTCCTCATCAGCTCCTGGGTGCCCTTTGTCTCCTGGTCCCAGCTCTGCAGTCCTGCTCCCCATCCCTGGCCCAGAGTTTCACTGGCCTTGTTTTCACATTCAGTGCTTCCGCTGTTACTGGGCAGTTGATTTCTTTCACTGCATTTCCAAGATTGGGCACACGTGGTAAAAACCATGGGCCTTTGGGCAAGTTAATCAGACTCTCTGAACCTCAGGTTTCTGCTCTGTAAAATGGGCATCATCACAGTACCTGTCCCAGCTGGTTGTTAGAAGAATCCCAGGAGATAGCAGAGGTAAAGTGTCTGCAGAACCTTGCCCTTAGTTGGTGGTGGGTCAATAGCAGCTGTTGGCATATGAGGGGCAGAGCAGATGGTAGCAATGCAGGGGGCAGTGAGGGAGCAGCACGGTGTGGAGGTGCATCCTGGCTTTGTTTCCCCCTGCCCTCCTTCAAGCCTCCCCTCCCCACTCCACCCCTGACTTGCTGTCACTCTGAGCTCCCCTTTCATCATGGAGCTTAGCTCTGTGGAATCTTTGCCTCTGGCCACTCAATGAGAAAACTCTTCAACTGATCTGCTCCCTCCCTCCCTCCCACTTCATAGCCTGAAGAGCTGTCTTTGTTCAAAGGGGGAGGATGTCTTCCTTGTCAATCAAGACTCCAGAAGACTGGGGTATCTTGGCTCTTCCTTTATTTCTAATTCCCTGGCTTGCAAGATACCATTTTTCTCCCTGAGAGTAAGTAGCTTTTAGAACTTCCAGAAACCTTGGTGCTCACTGCCAAACTAGTCAGTAGGTTAAATTCATCCAGAGGACTTTTTTGCAGAGAGAATCTCGGTATCTGTGCTTCAATCCCTCCTCCTGGCTGGAACCAAAGCAGGTTTTAATTTCCAAGCCCAGAGAAGCCTGGCTTAGCTGACAAAAATATACTAAAAGACTTTCCCTAATACCTGCCTCCAGTACTCACAGGACATTCAGATAAATGGGTAACCTGCACCCATTCTCTTCAACAGAACTTTCAGACCTGAAGTCTAGTTAGGGGTGGTTCAACTTCTGGTCAAGCAATAAATTAAGGACACAGTTTCCACTGCCAAAACTCACTGAACAAAGATGCTTAACTTTTCTGAGCTTCTGTTTCCTCATCTATAGAATGGAAATAATTGTTCGATCCCACAGGGCTGTTGGGAGTAGCCCTAGGAGATGATTGTACAGTGCTTTACAAAGTGCCTAGTGTGTGATAAACATGCAATAGACAGTAGTTCTTATATCCAGGTTGGAGTTTATTGAAGTGAGGTCTTACTTTCCTGCAGCTTCTCTATCACGCCCAACTTACCTGGGAACTATCACACTGAGCCTGGACATCTGCTGTCAGGCATAAGCAGCTTAACAACAGGGACCTTGTCTTGCTCTCTCGTGGTTCTTAGGAGTTACCAGCATCTCCCATTGTCGCGGGCATCCTGCAATTTGAGGGCAGGGACTGTCTTATTTCCCACTGTGGTCCCTGAGCGTAGCACCAAGCTGGACACAGGCAAGTGCTCAATAAATGTTTTAAAATAAGGAACAGAGGTCAGGCTCCCGCTAGGATGAGATGGCTTGGAACCAGGGAACACAGATTCGTGGCACCCTCCGGATTAGGCAGCATTCCAACCACCCTGCCTGTAGGCAGACCATCTCCCACCATGCCAGCCTTCCTGGGTCCTTATGCCAATATCATCTCAAAACTGCTGCCCACCCTGCGTTTCCATACAGTTGAAAAACAGGCAGAGTCCACTTGTAAGAGACAACCAATGGTGAAGCCCCAGGGGGGCTGGGTGTAACTGACCCCGTTCTCTCTCCCAGTGGGAGAGTCACCTGCAACAACCTCTCCTCCATCATCGCTCTTGTACCCACAATATGTTCCAGAAACCCACTTGTGGGACAGCGATTCTTTTTATTTTTTATTTTTATTTTTTTGAGATTGAGTCTCGCTCTGTCACCCAGGCTGGAGTGCAGTGGCATGATCTTGGCTCACTGCAAGCTCTGCCTCCCGGGTTCATGCCATTCTCCTGCCTCAGCCTCCTGAGTAGCTGGGACTACAGGAGCCCAACACCACGCTGATTTTTTGTAGTTTTAGTAGAGACGGGGTTTCACCATGTTAGCCAGGATGGTCTTGAGACCAACCTGGACAACAAAGGGAGACCCCGTCTCTACAAAATAACATAAAAAAAGTTTGCTAGATATAGTGGCATGTGTTTGTGGTCCCAGCTACTCAGGAGGCTGAAGTGGGAGGATTGCTTGAGTTCAGGAGGTCAAGCCTTGGCCTCCCAAAGTGCTGGGATTACAGGAGTGAGCCACCGTGCCTGGCCTGGACAGCGATTCTTTTCAGTGAAATGGATGGAGCATTTCTTCATGTTTGCTGATATCTTAGCTTTAGATTCCTCTACCAGTTAACCTTCTTCAGCCGAGGCCGGGCACGGTGGCTCATGCCTGTAATCCCAGCACTTTGGGAAGCCAAGGAGGGCAGATCACGAGGTCAGGAGTTCGAGATCAGCCTGGCCAACATGGTGAAACCCCGTTTCTACTAAAAATACAAAAACTAGCCGGGTGTGGTGGTGCATGCCTGTAATCCTAGCTACTCCGGAGGCTGAGGCAGGAGAATTGCTTGAACCTGGGAGGCGGAGGTTGCAGTGAGCTGAGATGGCACCATTGCACTCCAGCCTGAATGATAGTGAGACTCTCAGAAAACAAACAAACCAAAAATCTTCTTCAGCAGAAAGGCCTTGAATTCTAAATCACACTCCAAAGACAGTCGGATCATAGCCTTCTTGATCAGGAGGCTATGGAAGCCCAGAAACTCATGAGAAAGAATTTAAAGCAAAATTGTACACGTGGCCTTTTCTTTGCTCATTACGGTTTAAGCCATATTGTTTTGCCCATGCATCTCCCCAAATACCTATGGTTACTTGCTTGTGTCATGTTCCTGTAGACAGGAATGCTGTGGTTAGCAGGATGAAGATGGTGTACAACTTTCTTTTTTTTTTTTTTTTTTTGAGACGGAGTCTCACTCTGTCGCCCGGGCTGGAGTGCAGTGGCCGGATCTCAGCTCATTGCAAGCTCTGCCTCCCGGGTTCACGCCATTCTCCTGCCTCAGCCTCCCAAGTAGCTGGGACTACAGGCGCCCGCCACCTCGCCCGGCTAGTTTTTTGTATTTTTTAGTAGAGATGGGGTTTCACCATGTTAGTCAGGATAGTCTCGATCTCCTGACCTCGTAATCCGCCTGTCTCGGCCTCCCAAAGTGCTGGGATTACAGGCTTGAGCCACCGCGCCCGGCCGGTGTACAACTATCTTAATCATAGTTGGAACTGTCTGCTGTGGAGTATGACACTCTAATGGAACTTGAGCTGCAACTTGGGGGACCATCCCCTTTAAAGAACAAATGAATTCAGAACGAGTGTGGGGAATTCCAATCACAGGCAACACGGACAAAGTTCAGAAACATAACATTGAGAAAATGAAGCCAGATGCAACAGCATTTGCTGAATGATTTTTTTTGAGTTGAGGTCTCACTCTGTTGCTGGAGTGCAGTGGTGCAATCACTGCTCACTGGAGCCTTGACCTCCTAAGCTCAAGTGATCCTCCTACCTCAGCCTCCTGAGTAGCTGGGACTACAAACACACACCACTATATCTAGCAAACATTTTTTTTAATGTTATTTTGTAGAGATAGGGTCTCCCTTTGTTGTCCAGGTTGGTCTCAAACTCTTGGGCTCAAGCAATCCTCCCACCTCAGCCTGCCCAAATGCTGGGATTATAGATGTGACCTACCGCACCTGGCCACTACAATCCCATTTATATTGAGTTCAAAGACAGGTGAAACTACTCTATAGTGCTACTACTAGTCAGGATAGGTTACCCTTGGAAAGAAGGAGGAGGGAAATTTTGAGCTCCATGTTTTTTGATCTAGATACTTGGTGATATGGGCACATTCATTTTGTGAAAATTCATTGAGTTGTACATTTATGATTTGTGCTTTTATGCTTGATCATACTTCAGTTACTAAAAAAAAAAGTGAATGTGGCCAGCAGGAAATCCTGAGGTCCATAACTGAACCACACAATGATAATGCAAGCTTTTGTGTAAATTTCTTTAAGTTTAAACTAACAGCGCGATGGAAAGAATGGTGCATTCAGTCCAGTTCTCTTGTGTCCGTAGGGGTCATTAAACTCTACCAAGAGAAAACCTTCCTTTTCTAGTGAATAAGGGGTGGGGGAAAGGGGGAATGCTTGTCCAGGGTCTCTTCCTTGGATCACTGTCTGTGCAAGTTCCGTATCATTACCCCCGATGGAGGCCAGGGGTCAGTAGCTGCTGGAAAGTGCAGCTGTTACAGGAGAAAATCTGTAAGAGCATGTAACAATTTTGCCTGGAGCAGATAAGGGTCATATTTGGGGAGGGGCTGCCAACCACAAAGGAGGCTGCCCTTCCACCCGGCAGAATCCTCCCAACCCCCAACTCTGATCACAGGACAAGCTGCCTCCCAGGCATTTGGTAGAATAACAAGTTGACTTTCATCCTGCCCAAGGTAGAGGGAGGCAATCTGGGGTCCAGACTTCTGAAAGGGAGGGGTTTGTGACCCTGATAAGATGACTCAAAGAACAAGAGACTGTTTTTAAAGTCAGCCAAGTCAGTCATTTTTCTAAGTTCCAAAAGAAAATCCAGCCTGAATGATTATGGGCCTCCATTTGCAGAGGGTGCAGAGACCAGGAGGCGCAGAAGCAGCTCAGCTAGGGGTGGAGTAGAGGATGGCTGACAGACGGCCCCAGACAACTTTAGCTTGTGAACAGTGATCAGTTCCTGATCCCAGGCACCGCACTCCAGCTGTGACAAATGCTCACGGGCCAGGCTGGTGGAGGAGCTGCAGGAGCTTCTCTGTGGCTCAGCACATTTCAGTCCCCAAGGGGGGAGAAACTTGAATGTGACAAAGCTGACCTGCGACACCCAGTAATTTCTTTTTCTTTTCTTTTCTTTTTTTTTTTGAGACAGAGTCTCGCTCTGTTTGTTGCCTAGGCTGGAGGGGAGTGGCGTGATCTCAGCTCACTGCAAGCTCGGCCTCCCGGGTTCACGCCATTCTCCTCAGCTTCCCAAGTAGCTGGGACTACAGGCGCCCGCCACTGCGCTCGGCTAATTTTTTTTTAAAATATTTTTAGTAGAGACGGGGTTTCACCGTGTTAGCCAGGATGGTCTCGACCTCCTCACCTCATGATCCACCCACGTCGGCCTCCCAAAGTGCTGGGATTACAGGCCTGAGCCACCGCGCCCGGCCAACACTCAGTAATTTCTGAAGCGGGTCCTGCCTGGCTTGGGAGTGGCTGGTAATGAAACATCTGTATTTACTGGATGATTGAACTTACAAGAGGCAACACAACCAGTAAGGGTACAGTTTCGTACATTTGTAGCTCTCACCAGAAGACGAATTGGGTATCTCTGGATCTCAGGGAGTATTTTGGTCTCCCCATTCTCTCACCCTGCTAGTGCCACTCCCAAGCCTGCCTCAAGACCGTAGGAGCCTGCTGTGACCTCAAATGAACAAGCACGAGTTGGGGGCCAGGCCCTAGGCTGTAAGGAAACAGAAGTAAGCTGATCTCGCAGCCCTGTGGTCCTCACAGAACTAGAAATGTGCTCTAAATGATGCCTGTGTGCAGGACACAACCTAAGCTTTTTTTGAGACGGAGTCTCGCTCTGCCACCCAGGCTGGAGTGCAGTGGCGCCATCTCGGCTCACTGCAAGCTCCGCCCCCAGGGTTCACGCCATTCTCCTACCTCAGCCTCCCAAGTAGCTGGGACTACAGGCACCCGCCACTACGCCCGGCTAATTATTTTGTATTTTTAGTAGAGACGGGGTTTCACTGTGTTAGCCAGGATGGTTTCGATCTCCTGACCTCGTGATCCGGCTGCCTCAGCCTCCCAAAGTGCTGGGATTACAGGCGTGAGCCACTGCGCCCGGCCGACCTAAGCTTTATGGGGTTCTAAGGAAGGACAGATGATGCTGGGCTAGAAGGGCGGAAGTTTCTTAGAGGAGTTGGCATTAGAAATAGCTTTGCCTAGGCTGGGCACGGTGGCTCATGCCTGTCATCCCAGCACTTTGGGAGGCCAAGGCAGGTGGATTGCTAGAGGCCAGGAGTTCGAGACCAGCCTGGCCAACAGGGCAAAACCCCGTCTCTACTAAAAATACAAAAAAATTAGCCGGCTGTGGTGGCATGCGTCTGTAGTCCCAGCTACTTGGGAAGAGACACAAGAATCACTTGAACCCAGGAGGTGGAGGTTGCAGCGAGCAGAGATGGTGCCACTGCACTCCAGCCTGGGAGACAGAGCAAGACCCTGTCAAAAAATAAAAAATAGGCTGGGCGCGGTGGCTCACGCCTGTAATCCCAGCACTCTGGGAGGCCAAGGCGGGTGGATCACCTGAGGTCAGGAGTTGAAGAACAGCCTGGCCACCATGGTGAAACCCTGTCTCTACTAAAAATATGAAAAATTAACCAGGTGTCGTGGCACATGCCTATAGTCCCAGCTACTCAGGAAGCTGAAGCAGGAGAATCTTGTGAATCTGGATGGCGGAGGTTGCAGTGAGCTGAGATCATGCCACTGCACTCCAGCCTGGGCAACAGAGCGAGACTCCATCTCAAAAAAAAAAAAAAAAAAAAAAAAGCTTTGCCTAATTGGTAGGATTCTAGCAGGAGGAGAGAAGACAAAGGGGGCATCCCAAAGGGTACAACATTAGCAATGCCTACATCCGGACACAGGGGAACGTTCAAGGAATATGAGATTTGGCTGCAGAGTAGAGTAAGTAGGATGCAGAAGTGGGGAAGGAAACAAATCAGAAAGAAAGTCCAAGCCTATGGTCTGGACTAGGCATAGGTCTACAGTAGGTATGCTTTGGCAGGAACTGGGAAACCCGTGGAGGTTTCTGAGCAGCCTGGCGGCATGAGAGTTTTGAAAAGTGAGGCGGGTAGGAATGTGTAGGATGATGTGGAGCGGGGAGGCCAGGCTGCAGCAATCATCCAGGTGAGAGACAATGAGGATAGGTGGGGAAAACACCCTCCAGGTATGAAGGACTGGACCTCTGAAGTATGTGTGTGGGATGGGGTTCTTGACATTCCCTGCCAGCTGCCCTTCCCTGCGTGAGCCTCATGGAAAGGAGGACATGAGCATGGCTCATCCTGACGACGCTGGTGGAGCAATGCTTGGGTTATATGAAAGAAATTGCTCATTGGAGTTTGGCTGGCATACATGACTGGAAGGTTGTGTGACCACTGCCAGAGGCAAAAGTCCCATGGAAGAAAACCAGATTTAGGAGCCTCTGCAGTCCTTGTTCTCAGATGGCCCTACTTAGGCTAACAACAGCCCCCCATTAGGCTACTAGGAGTTGGGTTTGTCTCATTTCATCACTGACTTTGAACTTGACCTACCTGGACTCCTGGTGGCTCCTCCCTCCAGGCACCTGTTCCACACCCAGGAGACCATATTGGTAAGCCTATTATTAGCCACCCAGCCCACGTAGGGAATGCAGCGCACACACCACGTCCTAGATCCTATCATTCAGGCTAATCTTCCTGGCAGCTCTGATGAGCTCCTATGAAATCAAGTCCACTGCTCCTCAGCCTGGGATCTGCAGCCCTTCGTGACCTTGTGCAGCAATGCGGTGTCATCATCGTGAGCTGGGATGCTAGTGTCAGACGACCTAGTTCAGAATTCCAGCTCCATCACTTAACCTGTCTCAGCCTGTTTCCCCTCACCTGTCAAGCTGGGTTGTAGTATGGACCTAATGAGATTACACATCTGGAAGGTAGCACAGGGCCTGGCATAAGTAAATGCTTGCAAGTTGATATCCATTACTATGGTAACAATCTGGCCCCCAACCTACCTTTCCTACTGTATTTCCACAGCTACCTCCACACTTTCCCACCTCCGTGCCTTTCTTCACACTTTGGTGTTGGTGGTGGATGCCCTCTTCTTCACTCCAATCCACATTTCCCAAGGTCAGAATTCCACCCATTCTTCCTGCATCTTTCCTAGGTATTCCGTTCCTACATGAGAGTCTGTGGTACTTCTCATTAGCATTGGAGAGGGACCACTCTTATCTGTCTTTAGAATGTGAACTCCAGGACAGTAGGGATTTAAAAAAATCTATTTTATTTACTGCTGTATCTCCAGTGCTTAGAACTGCACATAGTATTAGGCTCTTATGGTTTTTTGAAAGCATGACTCTGCCTACTAGATGGATAGTGCTGTTTGAGTGTCTGATTTTTTCTACAGCTTCCATGCTGCCCTTGTGAAGTCGACGTGCTGAACTATGGCAGGTGAAACATAAGAAAAAGGTTCTGCTCAAAAAGGGGAATGGCAAAAGCCTAGGAGGCAGAAATAGAAATCTTTGATGCGGAAGTTTTGCCCCTTTTCAAAGTCAGGTGATAAGTTACGAGTTAACTGAAAGCACCCAGCAAAGGAGATGTGATTGAAGGTAGCTACACAGCTATTACAAGAAGTGGCCTTAACTTTGGTCTTGTGCTACAGATCAATTAAGCTCAGTAGCTTGGACCACATTCACAGTTAAGAGTGTCCCAGTTAGGCCGGGAACAGTGGCTCATGCCTGTAATCCCAGCACTTTGGGAGGCTGAGGTGGGAGGATCACGAGGTCAGGGGTTCGAGATCGGCCTGGCCAACATGGTGAAACCCCATCTCTACTAAAAATACAAAAATTAGCCAGGCATGGTGGCACATGCCTGTCATCCCAGCTACTCGGCAGGCTGAGGCAGAAGAATCACTTGAACCTGGGAGGCGGAGGTTGCACTGAGCTGATATCACGTCACTGAACTCTAGTCTGGGCAACAGAACAAGACTCTGTCTAAAAAAAAAAAAAAGAAAGAAAGAAAAAAGAGTGTCCTAGTTACCAAGCACAGTTAGCTTTGTCTGAGAATTGTTCTCTTTAAGTTGATGGTTAAATTTTTTTTATAGGTCTGGATTCTTAAGGTTTAGCCAATTATGAGACACAGACAGCAAAGGACCTACCTACTTTGTGTACTGGAGTGATTTTCACAAGCCCTGACGACAGGGAATCGCCACTGTAGACCCAGCCCAGAGTCAAAGCTGACGGTCAATAAATATTTGGTAAATAAAGGAGTGAATGACTAAGCCAAAGAACAGACTCTGGAAGGATATAAAGCTACTTTTGAGGTCTCCCATATACTTGCACTACTACTGATCAATTGTATATTTTTTTGAAGAACAAATATAAATGCATTAAGCATTACTGAATTCATAATAGTTTTGTGATTTTGAATTTTTCCTGACCAACTATTATGTGGTGGAGGGGGACGCTTTGCAAAATTTTCTAATGTCCAAAACAGGCCGGGCGCGGTGGCTCAAGCCTGTAATCCCAGCACTTTGGGAGGCTGAGGTGGGTGGATTGTCTGAGCTCAGGAGTTCGAGATCAGCCTGGGCAACATGGCGAAACCCGTCTCTACTAAAATAAAAAAAAAAAAGCCAGGCATGGTTGTGTGCACCTGTAATCCCAGCTACTTGGGAGGCTGAGGCATGAGAATTGCTTCAACCCAGGAGGCAGAGGTTGCAGTGAGCCGAGATAGATAGATAGATAGATAAAAATCCATCATTCTACAGTACTTGAAAAGATTGGAAACAGTTGTCCTAAGATGCTTCTGAAGCCCCTGCCAGCAGAACTGCATGGCACCTTCTTGGCAGAGCTCCTTGTGTGAGTCACAGACTTCACTCCTGCCCTTTCTAACTTTGGGTGGTCTGAACAGGCTCACACCATACTCTTCAGAGCTGATGCACACGAAACAGTTTTTTATTACGTATAACCTCCTAAGTTATCTAGCCCACATTCTGTGTTTCCTGACTACAATGTGCTACTGTTACTTGAAGCTCAGATTGGTGAAATCACAATCTGAAAGTTGTCCAAAAGCAACTTTCGGTCCTTAATCGATTGCCACAAATTTCAGTATTAGATGAAGCACCAAATAACATGTAACCATCTGCTTTAGATTGTGCCAAAACCTCACTGAAAATATGCCCTTCTAGAACAAGCTTCCCAGCAGAAATTAACAAAATTAGTCACTTTTTTTCTTTTTTGAGACGGAGTTTCGCTCTTGTTGCCCAGGCTGGAGTGCAATGGCACAATCTTGGCTCACTGCAACCTCCACCTCCCAGGTTCAAGCGATTCTCCTGCCTCAGCCTCCCAAGTAGCTGGGATTACAGACGCACGCCACTACGCCCGGCTAATTTTGTATTTTTAGTAGAGACGGGGGTTTCACCCTGTTGGTCAGGCTGGTCTTGAACTCCTGACCTCAGGTGATCCGCCCGCCTTGGCCTCCCAAAGTGCTGGGATTACAGGCGTGAGCCACCGCACCCAGCCATTAGTCACTTTTTATAACTATAGGTCTGGTATATTTAATCGAGAATGTGTCAATTCCATTTGTTCTACCTCCAAAGCTAGTTGCCAGCTGTCATTCTCTCGACACACACTGACTCTACCAGAAACCCTTTTCTAATCAATCCCACTGCCTTCTTCTGCCTGACTTACATAAACCAGTGTCCAGTATTTCAGCTAAGTGTCTCCTGAGATATAAAATCTTTCATTTGGGTTAGAAAAGAAGACCCATACTTATCTCAGAATTCTCAGCTAACAGGCAATTTTGGCAACACTTAGGTGACATTCAGTTGGAAGAGGGCACTTTCTTTGTAAGATTGTCGTGTGCCTGTACTTCCTAAGATCTTGGAAGCAAAAAGTCCATGGCTGTAACTGGCAGATAAAGACTCAACAGTGAATCTGCATTCACACACACACACACACTCACACACACACACACACAAAATTCAGCAGTATTGATTGAGTGTGGATCAGGACTGTGCCAGGAACGGGCAGACAATGAAGTCATAGTTCCTGTTTCGGAGGAGCCCGCTGTCTAGCAGGGGACATGTGGGTGTGTGTGGCGGGGAGGGGAGTGAAGAACGGATGGTATATACAAAATTACAAAGTGACAAGTGCCACAGAAGAGCTAAGTTCAAAATGAAATGGGGCCAGGCATGCTGGTTCACCCCTGTAATCCCAGCACTTTGGGAGGCCAAGGCAGGTGGATCACTTGAGGTCAGGAGTTCTAAGACCAGCCTGGCCAACATAGTGAGACGCTGTCTCCACTAAAAATACAAAAATTAGCCAGGCATGGTGGGAGGCGTCTGTAGTCCCAGCTACTTGGGAGGCCAGGGTAGCAGAATCGCTGGAATGCAGGTGATGGATGTAGCAGTGAGCCAAGATCATGCACTCCAGCCTGGGGGACAGAGGGAGACTCTATCTCAAAAAAAAAAAAAAAAAAAAAAAAAAAAAAAAAAAAAAAAAAAAAAAAGAAAGAAAAAAAAAGAAAAAGAAAAGGCCAGGCACGGTGGCTCACACCTGTAATCCCAGCACTTTGGGAGGCCAAGGCGGGTGGAACACGAGGTCAGGAGATCAAGACCATAGTGGCTACACAGTGAAACCCCATCTCCACTAAAAATACAAAAAATTAGCCGGGAGTGGCGGCAGGCGCCTGTAGTCCCAGCTACTCAGGAGGCTGAGGTAGGAGAATGGCGTGAACCTGGGAGGCGGAGGTTGCAGTGAGCCGAGATTGCACCACTGCACTCCAGCCCAGGCGACAGAGCGAGACTCCGTCTCAAAAAAAAAAAAATTGAAATGGGATCACTGAGTGGTACGCAGCTGGGTGGGATGCTCAGGGAAGGTGTCACGGCAATAATTTTTGCAGAGCCTACAACAATAGAAAGGAGCTCACCCAGGAGGGGAAAAGTCAGAGGGGAGTGAATAGAAAAGAGGAGGAGGGAATATTCAAGACAGAATCATCATGCAAGAGCCAAGAGAAGCCTTAGGAGAGTAGCCAGGTCCCAAGTAGGGAGCAGAGGAACAGAACCAACAAGAGGGCTGATGTCAGATCTGGAAGGGTCTTGGAGGCCAAGCTGAGGAACTGAGATCCTGTCAGGCAGACTTCACGTGGGAGATGATGGCATCAGATCTGCTTAGGAGGCGGCCTTGGAGCAGTCAAGGGCAGAAGACTACGTGTGGAAGGGAGGCTGCTGTGAGGGAGTGGCTGTGCCGGAGCAAATGGGAACAGGGCAGGCCCGCTTGGGGCCCAACAACCCGGAGATAAGCAGGTTCTGCTGGTGTTGAGACCCAGAGTCTCTTGGAGATAAACACTAGGGCAATGGTCAGGGGCCCAGATAAGCCCTTGGCCTTTGGAACCCCTCTCCAGGCGCCAGCAGGCAGAGTGGGGTTTCCTCTGACGTTCTGGGCCCTTGGGCCGGCAGTCACAAGATAGCAACAGGGTACCTGTAGCCCAGTGGGGCCCAGGACACCGGCTGCCTGGGTTTCTTACATCTGTGAAAGTCAGTATTCTCCTGTTAGGTAGGGACGGCAATGGCACCTACCTGGCAGGGTTGGTGTCAGGGTGAAGGTTTAATCCATGGAAAGCATTTAGAACGCTGCAGAACACAGTGGGCCCCGGGGAAATGTAAATGCTAGCAAGGAGTGAGCGCTTGGCCACTGTGGCACGTGAGATTAAAACTGCTCTGGATGGTGAGGAGGGGTCAGTGCTCCCTTTCCCCGCCCATTCCTTGGAGTAGGCCTTGATGAAGCTTTTCTACTAGTTTGAAAATCACTGGACTTTGCATTCCTGGGGTTAATTTCTACATGTATTTCCTAAACCTGAGGGTTCAAGTAGGGTTATCTGCTGGTGCCAGGCCTAGAGCACAGTCTGGGGGTGGAGTCTCTATTTCTCCTCACAGAATCCAGTGCAAGAGCCTGAGGGGGATCCGGCGAGTCACCTGCCACCTAAAGGCTTCAGTAGGACAGCCTGGCCTAGGTTCTTGCTCCCCAGCATCAGAAGCTGGGCTTGGTGCCCTGAGAGGGACAACTGTCTGCATCTCCCTCCAGACATAGACATCCCTGCTGGCCCAGGAGGAAGGCCTTACAGAGGGGTTTCCCTGGAGAAGAAAAAAATCTCGCCAACAGAATAGGAAGCTGTCAGCCCTTCCCACTACACGAGGCCTGGAAGGAAATTCTCCTTCATGGTTCTGTTATAAATGAGTTAATCCAAGTTACGTTCTTAACACATGTTAAGCATGCAGTGCATCTTCACTTAGAGCTGTTATTTTTACTCCATAATCCCAATTTTTCTTATATCTATTAAAGTCGGCATGGTGTTTAGTGAGTTGAGTGGGTGTTCAGAGTCCAATAAATATATAGAACTGCAGTAAAAAAAATTCTCTCCAAGAAAAATTCTCTTATATTCTTCATATTATGAATAGACAAAAGAGATTCACACAATATGACACACTGTATGTGAAGCAAAAATGAGTCCTTTCTACTTTGGCTGAAGGTCACTTTGCTGTCATGTTAAAGCCTAGAATTTCTAGCTAAGCCAGATCCTGCAGGATTTCTAGCAGCATTTACAGCATTGGCATCCGTCTATCCTGAGTGGAATGCTGTGCAGTTGAGGATCCTTCCCGAGAATCCTAGTAAGTGAGATTTTATCACACCATTGCTAATCCCAAATTAACAAGACGGTGGCAGTTCTAGAGGCAGCCTTTAGCTTCCATTAACAAAGGTTAGCTGTTGCACTACGCAGACCAGAATACTCTGGGGAGTAACATAGTCTCTTATTAAGTTATAAATACATTTAATGGCTTTCGTATTGGTTTCTTATTTTGGAATGAGGAAAAAAACCAGATCTCATAATCACTGTAGTCTAAGTAAAAAGCCACTTTAAAAAAATAATGTGTATTTACCTACAATATTGTTTATGAATTCTCTTTTTTTATAGAGCCCACAAAGTCCCTCAAAGGACAATGGTAACTCTTCCAGCTACTTGCAAGGCTAAGTTTTGGTTTATTTGGAAGAAATTAAAAGTAGTACAAGATTTTAAAATCAATTTTTTTTTTTTTTTTTTTTTTTTTTTTTGAGACAGTATGATACTGTCGCCCAGGCTGGAGTACAGTGGTGCCAATCTCAGCTCCTGCAAACCTCTACCTCCTGGGAAGAAGCGATTCTCTGCCCCAGCCTCCCGAGTAGCTGGGATTACAGGCATGCGCCACACACCCGCTATTTTGTACTAACGTAGAGACGGGGTTTCACCATGTTGGCCAGGCTGGTCTCGAACTCCTGACCTCAGGTGACTCTGCCCACCTCAGCCTCACCAAAGTGCTGGATTAACAATGCTGAGCCACTCACCGCAGCAATCTGTTTGGTTTGATTAACACAAGTCAAACCAGTTTCAGAAAAAGTCCCCAAGACTCCTCTCCCCACCACTACTTCACTCTTCTGTTTCCCTGGTTAAAGGAAAAAATGTCTATTTGCACCCATCGTCACACTGAACTTTAATGTAGAGTATTTTCTTAAAAAGGAACCTAACAGTTGGAACATACGGGTACAGAGTTCTTATCCTTCACTTCAACCTCGCACTGAGGGAAGTAAATGTTACATCATTTAACCGGACATAAAGACAGGGGGGGGGGGGGGGGGGGGGGGGGGGGGGGGGGCGGGGGGGGGGGGGGTTACAGCAAGTTTCAAGCTTACCTCATTTCGAATGACTGCTAACTGGTCCACTGACTGGGCAATTCTAGAGCCCTGCGCCCTCTAAGATGCCCAGGGATGGGGCGACTGTCTCAAGAAACGTCTTCGTGGTTTGGGTCGGGAAGAGCAGTCCCTGAGTGACTGTGACGGAATCCAAATAACCTCACAGGTGTGAAATGCTCCATGTGGGTGACACCCGCTCTTCACATCCCACCCACTTCTGTTCCCAAGCACATATTGGAAACCACTCCATATATGCATTCTTGTTCTCCTCACAGGAGGGAAACCACACATCCGCGCTGCTCTCCTCTCAACCACCATGCCTCCCACCCGGGAGAGGCACGTGCTGTGGGGAACACCTGTCCCAGGTGTGCACGGCCTGCTGCACCAGCGCCTCCGCGTCTCTCTCTGCGAGAGACTAGAAAGTGGAGGGTCAGAGAGACATTCACCATGCTGCAGGGACCTAGAGCTACTTGATCTTGGTCAGGATGGACAAGCCTGCTCAAATAAAGGCTAGAAGTGTTTTTTTTTCTGGATGACTTCTTTCCCATACAGAGAATGGTGTAATCTAGTGAGGCAATCTGGAGTTGGCTTCAAAATCAGCAATGGGGAGGGGGAAGAACCTCACAACAACAGTGGTAACAGAAGGTTTGTGTGGGAAGGGTGGTTGAGTGTGGTCTAAAACAAGCAGTGTCCTCTGGTAATGGGCTGTTGTTAAGGAAATACCCGGCGCTTGCATGCCTTTGCAAGAGTACCACTGCTTGCTTCTAGAGGGCAGGGTCGTGGGGGTAGGAGAGGCACAGTGAGAGGCAAGCGAACGACCCAACAAACACAAGTGCGTGGAGGTGACAGGGCAGTGGAGATACCCACTGCCAGCGTGCCAGCCCACGGATCACACAGAGAAAGCCCAGTCCGCTCTGGGCCTGGACAACCTTTGGTATCCCTTACCTACCTTTTTTTTTTTTTTTTTTTTTTTTTGAGACAGAGTCTCGCCTGATCTCTGCCAGGCTTTGGAGTGGCAGTGGCCGGTACTCTCAGCTCACGCCAAGCTCCGCCTCCCGGGTTCAGGCCATTCTCCTGCCTCAGCCTCCTGAGTAGCTGGGAGGGACTACAGGCGCCCGCCACCGCGCCTGGCTAATTTTTTGTATTTTTAGTAGAGACGGGGTTTCACTGTGGTCTCGATCTCCTGACCTTGTGATCCGCCCGCCTCGGCCTCCCAAAGTGCTGGGATTACAGGCGTGAGCCACCGCGCCCGGCCTTACCTACCTTTTCTGAATCACAGTTGGCTCATTTTACCTCATTAGGTAAAATGAGGACACCTAAGCTATCAGCCAGGGTCCTGGCAGGAGAGAGATGGTACACTCAGATGGAGTGACCAAGGAGAGTTTCATAAAGGGACTATTTACAAAGGGTGTGGGCAAGGTTAAGAGACTCCATTGAGGACAGTGATGTACCTGAGGCCTGGCAAAAGCAGGGAGTCAGGACTGGGACTGGCTTGAGGGGACAAGGAGCGGGTGTGGCTACTAAACCCCAGAAGCTGCCTGACAGGACTTGTGGGCCTTGGCAGAGGAGCCCAGCCACTGCCAACCCACAGCTGGCGGGAGGGAGTCAGGGGAATGAATTCCCTGACTTCTCTGTTCTCTCATCTACCAGGTTCCATCCAGAGTGTCTCTGGATCCTGACCAGAAGCCAGGACAGGTCCACAGTGGCCAGCCTCCTGGAGAGAAGTGCACAGCAGGAAGGGGACCCAGAGGGACGCACAGAGAGCCTCTAGCACACCCCAAGTACCCGATGGGGCCAGTGGGGGTCTAAAATATTACTATAAATGCCTGCCTGGCAGTCACTCACTGCCCATTGGATCAGATTATTTGGCATTTCCTTACCAAAAGTCCACCATATAACTGTATTCTCGGGTGGCAAAACCCAGAGTCAAATAAGATGTGGTCATCTACTCATAGTGAAAAACAAAACTTTTACAAAGTTGACAGATAACATTTATTAAAACATGTCATACAAAAGGGCATGATCTCTTCTATAAGAAGAAAATATTAAACATTAACATTCAATTAAGTAAAACCATGCTGTACACTGAAGACAGCAATATATAAAGACAAAACTATTCAACTTTTGCAACATAGGCATAACATTTCACAAAATATCAATAAGATATGCACCTAATGATAATCTGTTTATCATCAAATGGTTTTGTGGCCTAAGAGTCACCTGACTTGCATAAATAAAGTACTTCTCTGGACGAAACATTGGGAACCTCATAAAAGGAAAGAAGGCAGCAGCAACTAACATGACACAGGCTTCAAGCAAAAATTAAAAAAAAAAAGTCACATTTGCAAAATGTGTTCCAGCATCTTCCCATAGGGTACTATCAGTAGAGATCTGAAATAAGAAACTTGTACCTTTAAATATGTAAGTAGCAAAGAAAAAACTTCAGACAAACCCTGGTTTCACTGAACAAAGTTAGTCACCCACTAAAGCAACCCAAATCACAAAATTGGTGGCACAGGAGGGATTGGGGATAACATGATGCTGGTTTCCAGCATCCTCAAATTATCAGAGAACTTCCAAAAGCAAAAACCTGGCCTCGCTGTGATGGTATCCTCTCCACGCCCACCCAGGAGGCCGCAGCACATCCCCTTCCCCAGGGAAAGCACGGCTTTGCAGCTTCTGCTCTGTCTCAACTTCACTTCCACAGCAGCTCGGGGGGGTGTGGGCCTCTCAAGGAGAGAGCCCCAGAGGCTAAGCAGCTTCCCCCAGTGGTTAGAAGCCAGCCTGAGGGTCAGGTTAGTTCAGCAAATGCCCACTAGAATGGAGGGGATCCTTTTGGGCAAGCTTTTAAAGTCATGGCCAAAAGGCACCAGAGGAAGAGGAGACCTAGAAATCAGAATCAACAGGCTGGGGCCCTGGAGCGCCTGCAGGCAACCCACAGCCCTGCAGGGTAAGTTACCGCAGTCCTTCCTTAGTTCACGATGACAGGCACCTCACCATGTGGATTACTATCATGTGTGTATCCAAAGGTAAAAGCATGGCATAAGTATGTTTGTTTTTTTTGTTTCTTTGTTTATTTGAGACAGAGTCTCACTCTGTTGCCCAGGCTGGAATGCGGTGGTGCAATCTTGGCTCACTGAAACCTCCGCCTCCCAGGTTCAAGTGATTCTCCTGCCTCAGCCTCCCGAGCAGCTGGGATTACAGGTGCGTGCCACCACACCCGGCTAATTTTGTGTTTTAGTAGAGATGGGGTTTCACCATGTTGGTCAGGCTGGTCTTGAACTCCTGACCTCAGGTGATCCACCCACCTCGGCCTCCCAAAGTGCTGGGATTCCAGGCGGGAGTCACCGCGCCTGGCCCCAAGTATGAATATTAAATACCACTGGTGGTGCCTTGAAGCCCTTTCCCACGGGGACTGAAGAAAAACCACAGTTAAGACTCAAAGTAGGGGACAAATAGCTTGGTTGTAGGCCACTGACGTGATCCCTGAAAGATTGTTTGAACAATGTTACCCATCACTACCCAAACTCATTAGGAAGGATAAAGATTTTCTAAAGCTATACTGAGGTGAAGAGAAGAGACTATTCCTCCAACCCAAGGTGGGGATGAAAAAAAGGTAAAAACCAGAGTTTACAAAAATTCACTTTTAATATTCAAATGAAAGCAATCCTCTTCTCCTGCCTCTCTGAACATGGCCAGCATTTCAGACACCCTACCACCTCACAGGCTCTGGCTGCCTGATAACAAATCCCAACTTTTACCAAAACCTCAAATACCACAAAAAACTTAAAAGAACAGACGTGAGCAACTTATTTAAGTTCTACATTTAGTAGCTGATGGATGCATAAGGCTTTCAAGAAGACACTCTTCTCTTCACAACGTATTAAATAAGTCCTAGCACAACCGACTGCTTCCAAAACTACCACCCAAGCGTGCCACCACTCTCGGCTGAACAGAAACTCTTCCTCATGACAAGGGACTATGCTGACTTCAGCAGAACTGAAGGACCACATCTCTCCCGGAAGAGCTGTATTTTCACTTCTCAGACTCTTCTCCCACAGTGTCCTAATGATCATGTGAATAGCACAATGAGAAGCAGCACACCAAACCTTCCAAACAGGCAGAAAATGCTCTGCTAATACCATGGGAGAGGGTGATCAGTTTTTGGCAGAACAAAATGGCATCACCACCTTAGTACTGAAACTGGTAGTAATAGAACAATTTCTCCTCAAATATAATGGCTAGGATCATACCTAAAACCCACTGGCCTCTACCATGAGAAAAAGAAAAGGAGACATTAGGCTTGATTGTACAGTCCCCTCTGTATACATGTGTCAGGTACACAGAGAAAAGACTGCTAACCAGGAACGTTTCAATACTAAGAGAAGCTATTAATGTGGCAAACAACCAAGAGGTAATATCTAGTTTCTAGGTTTTAAAAAACAATATATATATATATATTTATAATAAAGTTTTAAATACAAAGTGCTTTTTATATATCGAGAATGATACAGTGTTGTGAATAAATCCCTGTTTGTAATCTTGCTTACAAGAGTTAACTGGTAAATAAGTATTTTCTTTCCTCTTTCCAGACAATGTTCAACAAGTAAACACCTTGGTGTTAGGAGCTTGAGAATCAGAGGCCATTGCCAGCAATGTCTATTACATTACAGCAAAGCCAAACTTTTCAAATAAAATTTTACCCCAAATCCAAGAAAAATTATTTTTAGTTTAAGGAAAAACGTTTCTATTTAGAAGTAAATAACCCAGCACATTTATGGAAAAGATGACATAGTAGNTATAATAAAGTTTTAAATACAAAGTGCTTTTATATATCGAGAATGATACAGTGTTGTGAATAAATCCCTGTTTGTAATCTTGCTTACAAGAGTTAACTGGTAAATAAGTATTTTCTTTCCTCTTTCCAGACAATGTTCAACAAGTAAACACCTTGGTGTTAGGAGCTTGAGAATCAGAGGCCATTGCCAGCAATGTCTATTACATTACAGCAAAGCCAAACTTTTCAAATAAAATTTTACCCCAAATCCAAGAAAATTATTTTAGTTTAAGGAAAAACGTTTCTATTTAGAAGTAAATAACCCAGCACATTTATGGAAAAGATGACATAGTAGTAGCACCCTGTCCTACCCTGGTGATAACCTCAGGTACATTACACAGCCTAAAAGCACGTGTAATATACCTTTCTTTTTAACCGAAACCATCTAGTTGATGGGCAGAAAAGGTCTCAGAAGAGCTGTTTTTTTTGTTTTTTTTTTTCTGGTTGGCATAGCTTTGTGGACTTGTAAGTTTAAGCAGCTTTATCTATAATTTGGGAGCATGATTCTGTAGACTACTTTGCTAAACTTAGGACTCCTTTTAAAAACACATTCCGGCGCTCATAAAGAACTGGCAGTATTAGCTCAGTGTACCCTCTAAAGAGTATCTCCCCCACCTTGAAAGAGTGTATTTTCAAGATTCTCCTTGGGCACATTTTTTCCCCTTAAGTATAATCACTCATAGAATCCTGCCTATCTGCCCTCTCACTCTGGTTGGTGTAGTGTCACCTTAGCACTCTATGAACTACCGAAGTTCACAGGGAACTCTCAGCCACAACTTGGGGCTCCTTCCCACTAAGTGTGGTCATGGACCACCCTCTTTGTAAAGCACCATAATCTAAGACAGAGCAGGGGCTGCAGCGGCCCGTGGTACCGTGGTTAGTCACAGCAGCTTGGTGTCTACCAGCCACAGAGTAGACCCCACTGCATGGAGGCTACGATTAACCAAACAGGATTTGGGAAAGCAAACCAATGAGAAATACCTATCTCTGGCACCCTAGAGAATTACAATGAGATACAACTGTCCAAACTCAAATGTTAGAACTAAAATACAAAACACTGCCTTATCAAGAGTCTGAAACACCTTGTGACAGTAGTGGCATCTTACAGAAACTGACAAGGGCACTATGTCAGCCTTGTACCGTAAGTTATCTGTTTCATATTTAGAACGTCATTCTCTTAGCATCTCCATAGTTTTAGTGAAAATATCCTTTAGAAAGAATAAAACCAGACAACAGAGCTCTGTTAACCAATTTCTCATCCTAGGAATCACATTATTTGTAGCTTTTATATAAGTAGCACTTCCTTCAGGGAAACAGCTATCAAAACAAATCCGCATTACCTAAGTATCTATAGCAAGAGCAAAATAAAATTTCAGCATGACCTTGTAGTAATGAGTGATCCGAAGCTGCTGCCACCTGAAACGGAACTGGTGGGTGGAGTCCAGTTCCAAGTGCAGGTGTCTCTGTCCACCTGTTTCAATCACAACCGGTCAGAAGGTTTCCCTTGCCAGCTGGGCGGTGGGTTAACTCACCCCATTACCCATTCCAGGCCAGGACTGGAACACACAAATTTGAGGAATTAGATTTTTTTAATTGGCCTACTTAGAGCTGGTCTTTCAGAAATATCTTCCTTTTTTTTAAGCTTCTCTCATAATAGCAAGTAGCACGCATCATCTGTGCCCAGATTTGCATTAATTACCATAGTTTATTTTTGTGCATGCCACTCAAGGGCCAGATCCTATTTTTAGTTAGCCTCAGTTGTATTCTGCTCAGCCTTTGCAGCTTCGTAGGACTTGGTACAAGAAGTCACATGCCGGTGGAAACTGTCCCTCCACATAAACCTCTTTGCACAGATATTACACTCATAGGGCTTTATGCCCGTGTGAATTTTCATGTGGCCCACGAGATGGTGCTTCATTTTGAATTTCTTACCACAGACACCACAGCCGTAAGGCCGAAGACCGAGGTGCATGCTCATGTGCCGATCTCTCTGACTCTTGTGAGTGAAACTCTTTCCACACTGACAAGGAT
Organism: Rhinopithecus bieti; assembly: GCF_001698545.2. Lineage (NCBI taxonomy): Eukaryota > Metazoa > Chordata > Mammalia > Primates > Cercopithecidae > Rhinopithecus > Rhinopithecus bieti. The sequence continues at coordinate 88,399 of NW_016806112.1, forward strand.
ACAGCTTGTCAGTGGCTGAGAATCCTAAGTGGGAAGCTTCTTCTTTAATCCCTGTTACCATTTCAATATTCTCACTGTAGCCTGCTGTGAGGGCAGCCTCCTGTCTGTGCCCAATGAGATTCCCATCTGACCTCTCTCCGGAAAACTCTTCCATGGAAGAGCCATAGAAATCCACCTGCTCATCATAATTGCTTTCATCAGCCTGTTCATCAAACTCGGTTTCCACTTTCTTTTCCCCGATGTGGAAGTCCTCCTCCACTCCTGAAGGCTGGACCGTGTGCTCGGTCTGCACGGTGTTGATGGACTCTGTGACCTGATGCTCGTCGTAGGCCGCGTGCACATCCATGCCCTCGCAAGCCTGTTCTAAGCGCTCGGGCTTCACGTGGATCCAGCGTTTGTGAGCCATGATGCTGGGCTTGCTGTACATGGGCCGGGTGTAGTGGAACTCGGCGCTGTCGCTGGCGCCCTCCTCCCCATCCTGGCTCGCCATTTCCGTGCTCAGGCGGTCATGCTCTGTGGACGAGTTGCTGGGCAGGTATTCGTGCTCGGTGAGCTGGGATGACAGCTCGTCTTTGGTGCTCTCCTCTTCATTTTCACCATCCCTCAGTTCTTGGGCTTTGGGAAAATCAGTATGACCCCCAGAGCCCAGCTCAAAGCTCTCTACCAGGCCATTGTAACTACTGCTGCTTGGTGACTGGTGGTCACTGCCATGATTTAGCTTCTGACAAAGGACTGTAGGGTTTCCCTCTAAAACTTCAGTGCATTTGTCTACCACATGCCACATCTGGAGGAAGCTTGCCGCTGTCAAGTAACTAACAATTTCTGGAGCGGGCATTACTAGACGTCCTGTATAGCTGGATAGGAGAATGTTCTCAAACACTCTTGGGTTCATCACATCAGGCAAAACAATTCTCCTGCTGTTTTTCAGGAGTACCTGGTCACAAAAGTAGGGTGAACTGGCAGCAAGAACGGCTTTGTGTGCCCGGAAAATGTGGCCTTGGACAACAATGGAGACGTCACATAATTGTCCTTGCTGGCGCTGCTGGTTCAGTTTCTGTAGAATGGTGCTGGAAAAATCAGGAAATTCTACCCGAAAAGAGTTTGTTCCAGGCTCCATTTCATCACAAATCTTGTTCGGTGCTACAAGAAAAAGAAAAATTAGTACTAATTCCAGCCCAAAGATAAATGTATTTTATCCCCTTCTCCATCCTTAAGACAAGTTCCAAAGTTCCACAAGGTCCTCTAGCCTATGGGCCCCCCGGGATTCAATCCCTAGGGCAAAGCTTGCAGGTGTGAGTTTGCCAAAGGCAGGACTCACCACTGCTCCTTGTGGAACTCCTGATTTTGGCTCTGTGTCTGTGGGTAAGAGAACAGAATCCAGTGACAGGATTTGTAAGCTATACAAATCTCCCAAGTAAAACCAAGTACTGTAAATATTTACAGTTAAAACAAACGATACCCATTCAAATAATATATATGTATTTTAATGAGATGGGGTCTTGCTCTGTTGCCCAGGCTGGAGTGCAGTGGCACAATCATAGCTCACTGCAGCCTTGAACTCTTGGGTAATCAAGCAATCTCCTGCCTCAGCCTCCTGAGTAGCTGGGACTATACATACATGCCACCATGCCCAGCTAGTTTTTTTTTTTTTTTTTGAGGCAGAATTTCGCTCTTGTTGCCCAGGCTGGAGTGCAATGGTGTGATCTCGGCTCATTGCCACCTCCACCTTCCAGTTTTGAGCGATTCTCCTGTCTCAGCCTCCCGAGTAGCTGGGATTACAGGCGCCCACCACTACACCTGGTTAATTTTTTTTTTTTTTTTTGCATTTTTAGTAGAGATGGGGTCTCACTATGTTGGCCAGGCTGGTCTCGAACTCCTGACCTCATGATCTGCCCACCTTGGCCTCCCAAGGTGCTGGGATTACAGATGTGAACCACCACACCTGGCTGCCCAGCTAGTTTTTTTAAAAAATTAATTTTTTTTTTTTTTTGTAGAGACAGGGGTCTCACTCTGCTGCCCAGGTTCGTCTTGAACTCCTGGCTTCAAGTGATCCACCTGCCTCAGCCTCCTAAAGTATTGGGATTACAGGCATGAGCCACTGCTCCTGGCAGAATTTTTTTTAAAGAGATGAGGTCTCACTCTTTTACCCAGGCTGGAGTGTAGTGGCACCATCATAGCTACTGCAGTCTCGAACTCCTGGGTTCAAGTGATCCTCTCACCTCAGCCTCCTGTGTAGCTGGGACTATGCGTATACACCACTGTGCCCATCTCAAAATGACAGAACTTTTAAGCCTCAGATTTAACTGATATTTGACAGGTTGTGGTGAGGGTGGGAGAACAGAATAGTGGGAACAAGGAAAAGCATATGCAAAGGCTCTGAGGCAGGAATGCATTTGGCAATTGCAAGGAACTGCAAGGAGACCATCAGACTAGAGCACATTAAGGGAGTGAGGGGCCTGGGGGCTGGAGCAGTGAGGACAGGACAATAGCACCTTTGGTCTTTCACCACTAAAGGGGCACAGTCACTCAGGCCCTGAGCTCTCTCCAGCTGCTGCCAGAATTTTAGCCCTTTAAGGGCTTCTGAGGATATGAAACTGAATGAAACTGCACGGTGAGCTATTTTCTTATCTGGTGATCTCCAAACTGTCTGAAGAGTTATAGACCAAACACGATAGTTAAGTAGTCCCTGCTACCGAACAGAGTCGATCAGAAGACAAAGTTATAACGAAGAATAAGGCATTGCCTGCGTCGCTACTGTAAATATATTCTGTGGGGTAAGTCAAACATTAGAAATAATTCCTAACAATGGCACACAAGATGAGCAGTGCTAGAGATCCCGCCCATACTCTAATTCCCCAAAATCCTGTACTTAAAGAAAAAACCACCCAAACGATTTATCACTGCTATATGTCACCTTGCTTTGATATTATGTCCAAACATTGCTAAATTACCAAGTTTTCTTTTTTTTTTTTTGAGACAGGGTCTCACTCTTGTCACCCATGCTGGAGTACAGTGGTGTGATCACAGCTCACTGCAGTCTCAAACTCCTGGGCTCAGGTGATCCTCCCATCTCAGCCTCCTGAGTAGCTGGGACTTCAGGCACGCACCACCACACCCGGCCAATTTTTGTATTTTTTGCAGAGACAGGGTTTCGCCACGTTGCCCAGGCTGGTCTCAAACTCCTGAACTCAAGCGATCTGCCCACCTGGCCTCCCAAAGTGCTGGAATGACAGGTGTGAGCCACCGCGCCCAGCCCCAAGTTTTCTAAGTATAACAGAGCCAGACAACCCAGACAAAGACTGAAAGTCATCTTCGAGGGATAGGGAGAGATGGCGAGAAGAAATGAAGGTTTCTTGAGTAATTATGATTTGCTAGGGACTGTATACCTTTTTTCACTTAATCTTTATAATTTACTCCGCAAATGTAGGGCTTGATTGTGTGAAGTTCAGCTATTTTAAGAAATTTTCCCAAGGTTAAAAGCTAGTTTTTATTATGTTGAGATGTGAATCCAGGTCTGGATGACTCTAAAGTCTATGTGATTTTCCTATCACATCACTCTGCCTCCTCTAAGATGCCAAAACGCCAGATTAGGTACTAATAATTTTAAAAGACAGCATTTTGAGTGAAGTATTACAGTTTTATACATCTTAAAACATTTCATAGTCATTTAAAACAAAAATAGATCATGAAATAAATGATTTAGGTATTCGTAATTTCAAAAAGAAAAGTTGACTATATAAATGAGTAGACTAAAAGTATGTAAATTCTGGAAACTACATCTGGGTGAACAGATTCTCTGCTAGATCTCACCACTGTAGAATTTTGTTTTAGCTATTTGAAAAGGGGTGTGGGATAACACATGCACATGTAAAAAAATTTATAGAAAGGTGTAAAAAAAATCTCTCCATCATTTATTCCTAGTCTCCCCCAAAGGAAATCACCATTAAACTCCTGTTTATATTTCTAGAAACTTCTGTGCATATATCAGAATAAATCATATACATCCTTTAAAAATCCCTACTCAACTGGGTTCATTACCTACATTTTATTCTACACTTAGCTTTTGTCACTTAATATATCTTGGAGATCTTCCCACATTAGTACAAGAAGAGCTAACTCATTCTGTTTAATGGCCACATAGCTTTCTATTATATGGATGTATCGTAATTTAAGCAGCTCTCCTCTTACAGAATTTCATTTGGCAGGGGTTTTAAAATCACAAGCAATGCTATAATAGATATTTCTGCATAACTATCTTGCATACCTTTGGAAATATCCATAGCTTAATTTCTACCAGTGGAACTGCTGGGTTAAAGGGCTGTGCATTTGACATAGCCTTGAACTCTTGGGTCATCAAGCAACCCTTCTGCCTCAGCCCCTCGAGTAGCTGGGACTATAGGCATGCTACCATGCCTGGCTAATGTTTTAAAAAAATTTTCTGATACATATTACCAAACTACTTGCCAGAAAGGCTGCACCAAGTCACACCCTCACAATCAACACTCAACACTCTTACCAAGACTGGATATCATTTAACAAGAAAAATAAAGCCTGCCTATCTTCTAAGTGACATGATTCATTCCTGTTCTGATCTGCATTTCCTTAATTACGAATGAGGCTGGCTGGCACTCTGTACTTAGTTTACTGGTCATTTGTGGCTTTTTCTTATAAAATCAGTCACATCCTTGATGCAAATATATTGGGCAATTAATCTTATTGATCTGTAGGGCTTTTTGTAAATTCAGGAAGTTAACTTTATCCTATGTTGTGATTTTTTTTTCAGTTAGCTGATTTTATAGATTTTTTTGCCAAGATGAAATTTACATAAAATAACTACTCTTTGCTTTTACTCTTTGCTCCAGGGTTTGTGTCAGACACAGGAGGGTATTTACACCTCCAAATTTATTATTATTATTATTATTTTTGAGACGGAGTCTTGCTCTGTCGCCCGGGCTGGAGTGCAGTGGCCAGATCTCAGCTCACTGCAAGCTCCGTCTCCCGGGTTTACGCCATTCTCCTGCCTTAGCTTCCCAAGTAGCTGGGATTACAGGCATGTGCCACCATGCCTGGCTAATTTTGTATTTTTTTGTTTAGTAGAGACAGGGTTTCACCATGTTGGTTAGGCTGATCTCCAACTCCCGACCTCAGATGATCCACCCGCCTCAGCCTCCCAAAGTGCTGGGATTACAGGCGTGAGCCAGCTCTCCTGGCCTCTGTTGTGGAATTCTAAATGACTGAGAATAAGACATTTAAAATCCGTTCTAAAAAAATAAATGCTACAAGGGAAGTTATGGAAAATGGTGGAGTCAGAAGCTCCATGGGTCGGTCCCTCCACCAATATAATCAGGAAGCTGAAAAAATGATCAAAATCACAATTTTAGAACTCTAGAAGCAGATCAGACACTCACAGCAACCAAGAGAGTGCTGAATGAAGGGAGGCTGCTGAAACTCAGAAGAGATCAGTGTGCATAAATCCCCATTCCACAGCCCTGCCACCCGCAGCCTGCAGGAAGGAGGCCTGTGTTCCTACAGCAGCTGGCTCATACAAGGAGTGGGGGTGGAGGAAGGACCCTGTTCTCCAAAAATGTGCGGTTGTGCATTTTGTCCAGTCTGGCAAACTCGCTCAGCTTTGTTTTGGCCCCCTCAGGCTGCAGTGGTTTCCCTGGTGGTACCTATCACAAGATTTAAGACACCTACACCTACATCTGTACACTCACACACACAGATCCAGACAGTTAAGAAAATCTTCCAGGTCACAGGCTGGCTGCATGGATAAGAGAAAAAAAAACTTGAGCAACTACATACAACAAGGAATACAGACTTCACAAAATAGGAAAAGTCATTGTACAAACAGGTAACTGTAACCTCACCAAGTCACAAAAGCAATCCCTGAGGAGGCGTAGAATCTGATTTCCAGAGTTACCACAATATCATACTCCAAATGTCCAGTTCTCAACAAGAAAGTAAAAGCATACACACAAAAAGGAATATACAGTGCATTCACAGGAAAAAGAATGAGAAACACTGCCCCTGAGGAAACACCAACACTAGAATCACACGTCGCAGAGGTTCAATCCACTGTTTTCAATATGCTCAAAGAACAAAAGAAAATGATGAACAAAGAAAATCAGGATAACAATGTCAATAAGGAGACAGAAACCATAAAAAGGGGCCAGGAGGCCAGGCACGGTGACTCACGCCTGTAATCCCAGCACTCTGGGAGGCAGAGGCAGGCGGATCACGAGGTCAGTAGATGGAGACCAACCTGGCTAACACAGTGAAACCCCGTCTCTACTAAAAATACAAAAAATTAGCCGGGCGTGGTGGTGGGCAACTGTGTCCCAGCTACTCAGGAGGCTGAGGCAGGAGAATGGCTTGAACCCTGGAGGTGGAGCTTGCAGTGAGCTGAGAACATGCCACTGCACTCCAGCCTGGGCGACAAAGCGTGACTCCATCTCAAAAAAAGGGGGGGGTGGGGCCAGGAGTAGTGGTGGCTCACGCCTGTAATTCCAGCACTTTGGAAGGTCAAGGTGGGCAGATCACTTGGGGTCAGAAGTTCGAGACCAGCCTGGCCAACATGGTGAAACCCCATCTCTACTAAAAATATAAAAATTGGCTGGGCGTGGGCCAGGTGTGGTGGCTCACGCCTGCAATCCCAGCACTTTGGGAGGCCAAGATGGGCGGATCACCTGAGGTCAGGAGTTCCAGACCAGCCTTCAACAAATACAAAATAAGCTGGGCGTGGTGGTAGGCACCTGTAATCCCGGCTACTCGGGAGGCTGACGCAAGAGAACTGCTTGAACCCGGGAGGTGGAGGTTGCAATGAGCCAAGATCATTCCATTGCACTCCAGCCTGGGTGACAAGAGCAAAACTTCGTCTCAAAAAAAAAAAAAAAAAATTGGCCGGGTATGGTGGCATGAGCCTGTAGTCCCAGCTACTCAGGAGGCTGAGGCATGAATATCGCTTGAACCTGGGAGGTAGAGGTTACAGTGAGCCAAGATCACGCCACTGCACTTCAGCCTGAGTGACAGAGTGATGGTCCATCTCAAAAAAAAAAAAAAAAAANATCTCTACTAAAAATATAAAAATTGGCTGGGCGTGGGCCAGGTGTGGTGGCTCACGCCTGCAATCCCAGCACTTTGGGAGGCCAAGATGGGCGGATCACCTGAGGTCAGGAGTTCCAGACCAGCCTTCAACAAATACAAAAATAAGCTGGGCGTGGTGGTAGGCACCTGTAATCCCGGCTACTCGGGAGGCTGACGCAAGAGAACTGCTTGAACCCGGGAGGTGGAGGTTGCAATGAGCCAAGATCATTCCATTGCACTCCAGCCTGGGTGACAAGAGCAAAACTTCGTCTCAAAAAAAAAAAAAAAAAAAAATTGGCCGGGTATGGTGGCATGAGCCTGTAGTCCCAGCTACTCAGGAGGCTGAGGCATGAATATCGCTTGAACCTGGGAGGTAGAGGTTACAGTGAGCCAAGATCACGCCACTGCACTTCAGCCTGAGTGACAGAGTGATGGTCCATCTCAAAAAAAAAAAAAAAAAAAAAAAAAAAAAAAAAAAAAAAGAAAAGAAGAAAATTATAAAAGGAACCAAATGGAAAAAGCTGGAGCTGAAAGGTACAACAATGCATTATGGGCTGAAATGCATTTCCCCGCTGCCCCTCAGTTCACACACTGAAGCTGTAATGCCCTGCACCTCAGAGTCTGGCTATATTTACAAGTAGAGCCTTTAGGAGGTGATTAACCTAAGCCTGGGTGGCAGCGCGAGACTCCGTCTCAAAAAAAAAAAAAGAAAAATGAACAGAACCTGAGGTGCCTGTGGGACACCATCATACATATCATGGGAGTTTCAGAAGTAGAGGCACGGAAAAGGGCTGAAAAACAATTGGAAGAAATACATACTGGTCAAACACTTCTAAAAACTGATAAAAGATTTGAATCTACACATCCAAGAAGCTCAACAAATTCTAGGCAGCATAAAACACATTATAGTCAACTTGTAGAAAGAGCCAAAGCCAAAGAGAATCTTGAAAGCTACAAGAGAGAAGCTCCTAGTCAAGTAAAAGAGATCCTCACTAAAATTAACAGCTAATTTTTCATCAGAAACCATAAGCAGAAACCATATGGAGGCCATAGGCAGTAGGACAATCTATTTAAAGCGCTTAAAAAAAAATCTGTCAATTAAGATCTGGCAAAAGTATCTTTTCAAGAATGAAGAAGAAACTAAGACATTCCCAGAGAAACAAAAGCTAAGGATGTTCGCTACCTGTAGACTTGCTCTACGAGAAATGCTAAAGGGGTCCTTCAGGCTGAGATAAAAGAACAGCTAAACAGAAATTCAAAGCCACATAAAAAAGCTAAGATTTCTGGTAAAGGTTAACTACTTAGGTAAATATACAAGTCACCACTGGTTGGGCTCAGTGGCTTATGCCTATAATCCCAGCACTTTCGAAGGCCAAGGCAGGTGGATCATTTGAGTCAGAAGTTGTGATCAACCTGGTCAACATGGTGAAACCCCATTTCTACTAAAAAAAGCAAAAATTAGCCAGGTGTGGTGGCACGCACCTGTAATACCAGTTACTTGGGAGGCTGAGGCAGTAGAATCACTCCAACCCAGGAGGTGGAGGTTGCAGTGAGTGGAGATCGCACCACTGCACTCCAGGCTGGGCAACAGAGTGAGAATCTGTCTCAGAAAAAAAAAAAGCCATCATTGTTGTACTTTCGGCTTATAATTCTTTTGTTTCTACATTATTTAAAAGGCTGATGAATGCATAAAACAATCATTATAAATCTATGTTAATACATGTATTATACAATGTATAAAAATGTAATCAGTGATGACAACATGAAAGTGAAGGGACAGGAGATACATTTTGCTGTGACTGTACTAAACCTAAGCTGGCATTATTCAAGGTAAGTTGTTAAAAAGTTTAAAATGTTAATTGCAAACCCCAAAGTAACTACTAAGAAAATAACAAAAAACACACCCAAAAAGAAGAGAATCAAAATGGTTTACTGCCAGACAAACCCAAAACCCCTAGATAATAAAAGATACGATGAGGGCAATAATGGAAGAATTGAGGAATAAAAAACATGTAAGACATACAGAAAACAAATATCTAAATTGTAAAGTGAATCTTTCCTTGTCAGTAACTGGATTAAAAAACGACTCATCTACATGCAGTCTACAAGAGACTCACTTTAGCTGCCGAGGTGAGCACGAGACTCACTTTAGATATAATGACACAAAGAGGTTGAAAGTAAAAGGATGAAAGAAAATATTCCATGTAAGCGCAACAAAAAATGGTCTGAGATGGCTATATTATTAGAAATGATCGATTTTAAGTCAAAAAAGGTTACAAGAGACAAATTATATGTTGAGTAAAAAGGTTCAATTCTATCAAGAAAATATAACAATTATAAACATATACACACCTAACAATATAACTCTAAAATACACGAAGTAAAAGTGGATAAAACTGAAGGAAGAAATAGACAGTTCTATAACAATAGGTGGAGACTCCAATACCCCACTTTCAAGAATGCAGAGAAAAAAGCAGACAGAAGATCTATAAGGAAATAGAAGACTTGAACAACATTATAAACCAGTTAAGCCTACTATAAAGACATATACAGGCATACCTCAGAGATATTGTTGGTTCAGTTCAAGAACACCGCAATAAAGCAAACAGCATAATAAAGTGAGACACACAAATTTTGGTATCCCAGTGCATATAAAAGTTATGCTTACACCTTACTGTAGTCTATTAAGTGTGCAATGGCATTATGTCTAAAAAAAAAATGTACTCACCTTAATTTAAAAATACTTTATTGGCTGGGCGTGGTGGCTCACACCTGTAATCCTAGCACTTTGGGAGGCCAAGGCGGGTGGATCACGAGGTCAGGAGATGGAGACCATCCTGGCTAACATGGTGAAACCCCGTCTCTACTAAAAGATACAAAAAAAATTAGCCGGGCGTGGTGGCAGGCGCCTGTAGTCCCAGCTACTTGGGAGGCTGAGGCAGGAGAATGGCATGAACCCGGGAGGCAAAGGCTGCAGTGAGCCAAGATTGCACCACTGCACTCCAGCCTGGGTGACACAGCCAGACTCCGTCTCAAAAAAAAAAAAAGAAAGAAAGAAATTTATTGCTAAAAAATGCTAACAATCATCTGAGCCTTCAGCCAGTTGCAATCCTTTTGCTGGTGGAGAGTCTTACCTTGAGTGGATGGCTGCTGACTGATCAGGGTGGTGACTGCTGAAGGGTAGGGTGGTTGTAGCAATTTCTTTCTTTTTTGTTTCCCAAGATAGGGTCTCGCTCTGTTGCCCAGGATGAAATGCAGTGGTGTGATCATGGCTCACTGCAGCCCTGACCTCCTAGGTCAGGAATTGCTCAAGCAATTATCCTGCCTCGGCCTCCCAAGGAGCTGGACTACAGGCGTGTGTCACCACGTTCAGCTAATTTTTGTATTTTTTGTAGACAGGGTCTCACCATGTTGCCCAGGATGGTCTTGAGCTACTGGGCTCAAACAATCTGCCTGCCTCAGCCTACCAAAGTGCTGGAACTATAAGCATGAGCCACCGTGCCTGGTCTGCCAATTTCTTAAAATAAGACAACAGTGAAGTTTGTCACATCAATTGACTATTTTACAAAAGATTTCTCTGTAGCATGCAATGCTGTTCGGTAACAATTTGCCCACAGACTTCTTTCACAAAATTTGAGTCAATCTTTTTAAACCCTGCTGATGCTTTATCAAGAAAGTTTATATTCCAAATCGGGGTGTCCAATTTTTTGGCTTCTCTGAGGCACAGTGGAAGAATTGGACCGCACATAAAACACACTAACACTAACCATAGCAGATAAGAAAAAAAAAAAAAAAAAAAAAAAAAAAAAAAAAAA
>NW_016806112.1:101856-108747 GCF_001698545.2 Rhinopithecus bieti
AAAAAAAAAAAACTCGGCCAGGCATGGTGGCTCACACCTGTAATCCCAGCATTTTGGGAGGCCAAGGTGGGTGGAGCACCTGAGGTCAGGAGTTCAAGACCAGCCTGGTCAACATGGTGAAACCCCGTCTCTACTAAAAATACAAAAATTAGCCAGGTGTGGTGGTGGGCAACGTAATCGCTTGGGAGGCTGAGATAGGAGGATTGCTTGAACCCGGGAGACGGAAGTTGCAGTGAGCCAAGATCGTGCCATTGCACTCCAGCCTGGGCGACAAGAGAGAAACTCCGTCTCAAAAAAAAAAAAACAAAACAAAACAAAAAAACTCATGTTTTAGGAAAGGTTACGAATTTGTGTTGGGTCACATTCAAAGCCGTCCTGGGTCACAGGTTGGAAAAGCTTACTCTAAATCCTTTGTTGTCAATAATGTTCACACCATCTTCACCAGGAGTAGAGTATATTTCAATAAATCACTTTCTTTGCTCATCCCTAAGGAGCAACTTCTCATCCACTCAAGTTTTATCATGCCTTTGCAATAATTCAGTCCCATCTTCAGGCTCCACTTCTAATTCTATTTCTCTTGCTATTTCTACTACACCTCCAATTAATTCCTCCACTCAAGTCTTGAGCCCCTCAAAGTCATCCACGAGGGCTGGAATCAACTTCCGTTAATGTTGATATTTTGATTTCCTCCCACCAATCACAAATGTTCTTAATGGCATCTAGAATAGTGACTCCTTTCCAAAATATGTTCTTTTTGTCTTTCTTCCTCCCTCCTTCCCTCCCTCCCTCCCTCCCTCTCTCCCTCCCTCTCTCTCTCTCTCTCTTTCTTTCTTTCTTTCTTTCATCTTTCTTTCTCTCTCTCTCTCTTTCTTTCTTTCTGTGCCCAGGCTGGAGTGCAGTGGCGCAATCCCAGCTCAACCTCTGCCTCCTGCCTTCAAGCAATTCTCCTGCCTCAGCCTCCCGAGTAGCTGGGATTACAGGCATGTGACACCACGCCATTACACTAATTTTTGTATTTTTTTAGTAGAGACAGGGTTTCACCACGTTGGCTAGGCTGGTCTCAAATTCCTGACCTCAAGTGATTCACCCGCCTTGGCCTCCCAAAGGGCTGGGAGTTACAGGTGTGAGCTACCGCGCTGCCTCCAAAACATTTTCAATTTACTTTGCCCAGAGATCCATCAGAGCGTCAGAGGAATCACTATCAATAGCAGCTATAGTAGCTAGTGGTGTGACTGTGGCTCACTGCAGCCTTGACTCTCTGGTTCAGGTGATCCTCCCACCTCTGCCTCCTGGGTAGGTGGGAATACAAGTGCATGACACCATGCTTTGCTGATTTTTTGCATTTTCTGTATTGACAGGGTTTTGCATGCTGCTCAGGTTGGTCTTGGACCCCAAGGCTTAAGCAATCTGCCTGCCTTGGCCTCCCAAAGTGCTAGGATTACAGGTGTGAGCTGCTGTACCTGACTCAAAATATATTTCTTAAATAATAAGATTTGAAAATTGAAATTGCTCCTTGGTCCAGGGGCTACAGAATGGATGTTGTATTAAAAGGCATGAAAACAATACTAATGTCCTTGTACATCTTCATCAGAGCTCTTGGGTGACCAAGTGCTTCTCAATGAGCAGTAATGTTTTACAAAGAATCTTTTTCTGAGCAGTAGGTCTCAACAGTGGGCTTAAAATATTCAGTAAAGCATTCTGTAAACAGGCTGTCTCCAAGCTTTCACTATGCCATCTAGAGAGCACAGGCAGAGTATACTTAGCATAATTCTTAAGGGCCCTAGGATTTTGGGAATGGTACCTGAGCAGTGGCCTCAACTTAAAGTTACCAGCTGCATTAACCCCTAACAAGAGAATTATAGCCTGTCTTTTGAAGCCAGGCATTGTCTTCTCCTCTCTAGCTATGGAAGTTATAGATGGCATCTTCTTCCAATAGAAGGCTTTTTCATCTACATTGAAAATCTGTTGCTTACTGCAACCATCTTTACCAATTATCTTAGCTAGATTTTCTAGATAGCTTGCTATAGTTTCTACATCAGCACTTGCTGCTTCACCTTGCACTTTTACTTTATGGAGACACTTCTTTCCTTAAATCTCATAAACCAACCTCTGCTAGCTTCAAACTTTTCTTCTGCAGTTCCCTCACCTCTCTCACAGCCTTCAGAGAAATGAAGACAATTAGGGTCTTGTTCCGAAGGCTGTGGCTTAAAGGAATGCTGTGGTTGGTATGATCTTCCATCCAGACCACTAAAACTTTCTCCATATCGGCATTAAGGCTGCTGCTTTCTTATCATTCATAAGTTCATTAGAGTAGCACTTTCAATTTCCTTCAAGAACTTTTCCTTTGCATTCACAGTTTGGCTGTTTAGAAAAAGAAGTCCAACTTTTGGCCTCTGTTTGCTTTTGACATGCCCTCCTCACTAAGCTTAGTCATTTCTAGCTTTTGATTTCAAGTAAGAAGCATATGACTCTTCCTTTCACTTAAACACCAGGTCATTGTAGGTTTATTAATTGGCCTAATTTCAAGATGGTTGTGTCTCAGGTAACAGGGAGGCCTGAAGAGAAGGGGAAAGATGGGGGAATGGTGGCTCAGTGGAGTAGTTAGAGCACATATTTATTGACTAAGTTTGTTGTCCCTTATGGGTGTAGTTCATGGTGCCTCAAAAAACAATTACAATAGTAACATCAAAAAATCACTGATCAAAGATTACTGTAACAGACAAAATAATAATGAAAAGGTTTGAAATATTGCAAGAACTGCCAAAATATGACACAGAAACACAAAGTAAACACGTGCAACAGGAAAAATGACGCTGATAGACTTCCTTAATGCAGGGTTGCCACAGACTATCAATTTGTAAAAAAAAATACAGCATCTGTGAAGCACAAAACAAGGTATTCCTGTATAGGACATGTCAACCACCAAGTGCACACAGGACATTCTCTAGGATAGATCATGTGTTAGACCATAAAACAAGTCTCAATACACTTAAAAAGACTGCGTCTTTTAAAATACAAAGTATTTTTCTAACCACAATGAAATGAAAGTAGCAATCAGTAAGAGAGAAAACTGAAAAACTAATAAATATGTGGAAATTAAACAATACCTTAAAGACCTATAACTATCAAGGGCATTGACTCTCTCAATAAAGAGATCCTAACCTGATGGCTTCACTGGTAAATTCTAACAACATTTAAAGAAGACCTGACACCAATCCTTCTCAAACTTTTCTAAAACACTGAAGAGGAGGGACCACTTCCTAATTCATTCTACTAGGTCAGGAGTACCCTCTGATATTAAAGCCAGACAAAAACACTATACAAAAACTATAGCCCAATATCCCTATGAACACTGGAGTAAATATCAACAAAATACTACCAAACCAAATTAAGCAGCATATTAAAAGAATTATACACTACCAGCAAGTGGGATTTCTTCCTGGAATGCAAGGATAGTTCAACATATGAAATCAATCAACGTAACACAAATTAACAGAATAAAGGAAAAAAAAAAAAACACGTAAAACACGTATCGTCTTAACTGATATCGAAAAAGCATCTGACAAAATTCAGCACCCTTTTGTGACAAAAACACTCAAGAAGCTGGGCATGGTGGCTCACGTCTGTAACCCTAGCACTTTGGGAGGCCGAGGTGGGCGGATTGCTTGGGCTCAGGAGTTTGAGACCAGGCTGAGCAGTACAGTAAAATCCTGTCTCTACACAACTGCCATGTGTGGTGGTTCTAATCTGTAATCCCAGTTACTTGGGAGGATCACTTGAGGTCCGAAGTTTGAGTCCAGACTGGACGACACAGCAAGACCTTGTTTCTAAAAATAAATATATATATATTTTTTAATTAGCCAGGCATAGTGGTGCACAGCTGTAGTCCCAGCTATTTGGGAGACTGAGGCAAGAGGATCATTTGAGCCCAAGAGTTTTAGGCTAAAGTGGGCTGTGATCGCCGGGCACGGTGGCTCAAGCCTGTAATCCCAGCACTTTGGGAGGCCGAGACGGGCGAATCACGAGGTCAGGAGATCGAGACCATCCTGGCTAACACGGTGAAACCCAGTCTCTACTAAAAAATACAAAAAACTAGCCGGGCGAGGTGGCGGGCGCCTGTAGTCCCAGCTACTCTGGTGGCTGAGGCAGGAGAATGGCGTAAACTCGGGAGGCGGAGCTTGCAGTGAGCTGAGATCTGGCCACTGCACTCCAGCCCGGGCGACAGAGCGAGACTCCGTCTCAAAAAAAAAAACAAAAAAAAACGTGAGCTGTGATCATACCACTGTAGTCCAGCCTGGGTGACAGAGGGAGATTCTGTCCAAAAGGAAAAGAAAAGAAAAGAAAAGAAGAAAACTACAAAACACTGCAGAAAGAAATTAAAGACACAAATAAACAGACATCCCATGTTGTTTATGGATTGGAAGACATAATATTGCTAAGATAACAATACTATCCAAAGCAATACATAGATTCAAACCAAGCCCTATCAAAAATCCTTGCCCTTAACTTTGGGTGAATATGGCATTTAACCATATTCTCTGAGCTGCAACATGCTACACTTCTACAGGTTTTTCTGTTACAAACTCATACGCAATTGTGACCTATACTGAGAGTATAGCTGTTGTTTCAGTTATTTAGATGATGTCATAGAAGTAATTAATTAGCTCACTAAAAAAAATCATGGAACATTATATTCAATGTACTATGGGGGACTTCAAAGACAATCAAGAAATATCACAGCCCAGCCGGGCATGGTGGCTCATGCCTGTAATCCCAGCACTTTGGGAGGTTGAGGTGGGCAGATCACTTGAGTTCAGGAATTCAAGACCAGCCTGGGCAACACAGCAAGACCCCATCTCTACAAATATACAAAAATTAGCCAGACACGGTGGCATGCACCTGACGCACTAGTTACTCAGGAGGCTGAAGAGGGGAAATCTCTTGAGCAGGGGAGGTCGAGGCTGTAGTGAGCTGTGACTGCCACCACTGTACTCCACAGAAAGACTCTGTCTCAAAAAAAAAAAAAAAAAAGATATAGTGGAAATGGGGCCAAGTTGAAGAGAAACACTGGCCTGAAACTCCACTTCTTATTCCAGGCAATTCTGACAGGATCAGTAACACTCTTTCACGTGGGGCCCAGAGCTAAAAGCCAGGGACAGACAGGTCCTGCAGACTGGCAAAACTCAAGAGGTGGGTGGTATTAGAATACCAAAGGTTGCACACATTGCCTCGGCAGAAGGAAAAAAATATTAACATAAGGGGGTGGGGCTCAGTAGCCCCAGGAAAAGAGATAAAGGCATAGCCATCATTTGCCAGCTGGGCCAAAGACAACAGAGGGTCCTGGCATACCAATTTCACCAACTGCAAAGAAAGTACACAGAGCTCAAGCTCCCCTGAGAGTGCCTAAGGCCTACCCCTCCAGCCCCATTCAGCTAATCCCAGATGTCAATGTGGTGCAGCCCTACGTCTAGCTTAAGAATCAAGAGCTGATTCTAACAATATTCAGGTATACAGCAAGGGACCTAAAAGCAAATTTCAGACCTGAGCAGAAATTCAGGTTCCCCTCTCAAGAATTAAACAAAATAAAACCAACACGGGGTCTGTGGATATATTCCAGAATAGCAAAAAGGAGAAAATGGCAAGAAATAGAAAAGAGTGCATTTTAAACAATTTTTTTTAATGTTTTCACAAACTTCATGAAAACACAGTCTCTGAATAAAGTATAAGGAAGATGAGACAAAACGGTAGAACAATATGAAAAAAAGGGCAGACTGAATTAACAACAGAGTCATGAAAGTAATATAGAGCAGAAATTTACACAGGCGATAAGAAGCAGAATTACAACAGTAAAAAAACGGAATCGATAATGTGGAAGGCACTTTGGGGACCTTCTACTAAAATACAGGAAAAGGATAAAAAAATGAAAACAGCAAGAGAGAAGATGATAAAGCAGGAGAACAGAGAAGACAGATCAATGTACAGCCCGTTAATGTCCTTGAGAGAAAGAACCAAACAGAGAACGTGAAATAATAAAAATTAAACTTCATTGAAGAAAACTGCCCTGAGTGGAAAATCTTGAGTATTCAGAAGAGCCTTATCTCAGTAGTGGGGACAAATTAATTCCAGACAAAATGCAGTTCTGGTCCTGCCAAACAAAGCTTAAAAACAAGCCTCAGAAGGATCAAACTGTTTCCAACTTAATTATGTTCCAGAATGAAACTTGAGAACATTTACATAATACAAAAATATCCAGCACCGAACAAGGTAAAACTCATATCTGACATCAAATTTAAAAATCACCAGGCATGCCAAGAACTAGGAAAATATAACCCAAGATACTGAGGTGGGGGTGGGAATCAATCAACAGAAACAGATCCAGAAATGACAAGAGATTTATACAACTGGTAGACAATTCTACATTCTATATTTTCAAGAAGGTAGAGAAAAGATTAAGCATGTTAGGTAGAGACAGGGAAACTATTGCAAAATAAAAGACCCAAATAAAACATCTAGAGATTTAAAACACACACAAACATACATTGGGATGAGAATAACAACAGAATTAAGACTGCAGAACATTAGTGAACTTGAAAACATGGCAACAAAAACCTACCCAAAATAAAACACAGAGGGAAAAAAAGGCAAATAAAAAGGGAATAGAGCATCAGCGAGCTGTGAGACAACTTCCAGATGCCTAATGTAGACATGGTTGTGGTGGTGAAGGCAAAATGTTTTATGTGATAAGCTATGAGACACATGAGAACTATATATATATATATATATGTGTATATATATGTATATATATGTGTGTATATATATGTATATATATGTGTGTATATATATGTATATATATATGTGTGTATATATATGTATATATATGTGTGTATATAT
>NW_016806112.1:109000-123227 GCF_001698545.2 Rhinopithecus bieti
ATGTATATATATGTGTGTATATATATGTATATATATGTGTGTATATATGTATATATATATGTGTATATATATGTGTATATATATGTGTATATATATATGTGTATATATATGTGCTGTTTTATATATTGAAAACTATATATATAAAAACAACACACACACACATTTTATACGTATGTGAAAACAATAGCCAAAACTTTTTCAAATTTGATGAAAACTACAAATGCACAGACCTAAGCAGCTCAACAAACTCCAAGCACAAGAAACATGAAAAAAACTACAGCAAGGCAGGCCGGGCGCAATGGCTCAAGCCTGTAATCCCAGCACTTTGGGAGGCCAAGACGGGCGGATCATGAGGTCATGAGATCGAGACCACCCTGGCTAACACGGTGAAACCCCATCTCTACTAAAAATAAATACAAAAAACTAGCCGGGCGAGGTGGCGGGCGCCTGTAGTCCCAGCTACTCAGGAGACTGAGACAGGAGAATGGCGTGAACCCGGGAGGCGGAGCTTGCAGTGAGCTGAGATCCGGCCACTGCACACCAGCCTAGGAACTTGAGCGAGACTCCATCTCAAAAAAAAAAAAAAAAAAAAAAAAAACTACAGCAAGGCACATCATAACCAAATCACTTAAAATCAGTGGAGAAAATCTTAAAAGCAGCCAGAGAAAAAAAGACCCCTTTAGTACAGAGAACCTCAGAAGCAATGCAAGCCAGGAGACAGGAGACCAACATTTTTAAAGTACTAAAATTAAGGTGGGGGAGGGGTGGAAAGGCCTGTCAACTTAGAATTCTACACCCATGAAAATATCTTTCAAAATGAAGGCAAAATATATTTTTTTCTTTATTATTATTAATATTTTTTGAGACAGAGTCTCGCCCTACTGCCCAGGCTGGAGTGCAGTGGCACGATCTCAGCTCACTGCAAGCTCTACCTCCTGGGTTCATGCCATTCTCCTGCCTCAGCCTCCCAAGTAGCTAGGACTACAGGCGACCGCCACCACGTCCGGCTACTTTTTTGTATTTTTAGTAGAGACAGGGTTTCACCGTGTTAGCCAGGATGGTCTCGATCTCCTGACCTAGTGATCCGCCCACCTCGGTATTGCAAAGTGCTGGGATTAAAGGCATGAGCCACTGCACCCGGCCCAAAATACTTTTTCAGACATAGAAAAGTTGAAAGAACTTATGACCAAAAAGGTCAAAAGTAAAAAAAAAGTCACTTGATCACATGAAAACAAAAGTCAAGCAACACAATACTAATATCAAAGTAAATTTCAATGCAAAAATCATCAGGATGAAAGTTTATTGTTAACTGATGAATCCTATAATTCACAATAAAGTTTACTCTGTGAATGTTTATGTGTCAGAGTACAATGTTAGAAAATAAGGCAATGGTAACAAAAATGTAATTGTAGCAGGAAATAAAAGTATCCCTCTTTAATTCTTAATAAATCAAGTAGGCAAAGGATAAGAATCTATAGGTTTAGACAGCTATCAATAAAGCTAATTTAATGCAAAACCTATACACTCTACAAATAATAATACTCCTTCTTTCCTAATGTCTGCAGGACATTTATAAAAATGATAATATACGTGGCTACAGAGAACATCAATAACTTCCCCAAAGCAGAAATGCACAGGGCACATTTGATTACATGTGACTATACAATGGATTACACAATATGATAAAACTAGAAATGTTAAAAGTAGAAGAGGAGAAGAGGACAAGGGAATAGGGTAGGAGAAAATTCATAAATTTTATACAAAACTCTGGTATCTTGGCCAACAACAAAAAACCCTACAATCCAATCTCATTTATTAACATAGAAAGAAAGATTATAAATCACATGGCATTCTGGTTTGTATACTTCAATCTCTTGCGGGTTTGGTACATCGTAAGTATGATATGTTGAAGAAACTGAGTTATTGGTCCCATCACATTAAGGGCAAGATCCTAGACTATGGTGAAATTACCATCAGAAAGGCATTTCATTTCTCCCTTGGCTCTCTTCCACTCAAGACTAACTCTGGTGACACACACACCATTACCTGTGCTTCCTTCTACGAGTGACAATGAGTGATGGGACATAAATCTGGAAAAAGCCAAATGAGACGTCTGCATTGGGGCAGCACTGAAAACTTTTAAGTGACATGTTGTGAGCCATGGTTAAGGAAGGTTGATCTGCTGAAGAACTAAAGCAGGAGAAAGTCTGAAGCAGAAGTTAATTATAAGATTTCAACAAGTACAGTCTAGGTAATAATAAAAGTAACAGTGGGGCCGGGCACGGTGGCTCACGCTTGTAACCCCAGCACTTTGGGAGGCTGAGGCGGGTAGATCACTCAAAATTTCAGGAGTCCCAGATCAGCTTGGCCAACATGCTGAAACCCTGTCTCTACTAAAAATACAAAGTTAGCCAGGCATGGTGGCACACACCTGTAATCCCAGCTACTCGGGAGGCTGAGACAGCAGAACTGCTTGAACCTGGGAGGCGGAGGTTGCAGTGAGCCAAGATCATGCCACTGCACTCTAGCCTGGACAACAAGAGTGAAACTATGTCTCAAAAAAAAAAAAAAAAAAAAAAAGTAACAGTGCGTATGGAAAAGGGGTGGCATTGATGAGACTGACAGAACTGGTCAACAGGAAGATACAGCAGTAGTACAAGGTGCAAATGATACCATCAAGAAAGTGAACAGACAACCCACAGAATGGGAGAAACCATTTGCAGATCATGTAACTAATGAGTGACTTGCATCCAGAATACCTAAAGAACTCTTATGACTCAATAATAAAAAGATACATAACCCAACTGAAAAACAGATAAAGGATTTGAAGAGACATTTCTCCACAGAAGATATACAAATAACCAATAAACACATGAAAACCGCTCAACATCATTAGTAATTAGAAAAATGCAGATCAAAACTACAAAACACCCCTTCTCATTCACTAAGATGGCTGTGAAAAGTAAGACAGACAGTAACAAGTGTCGGCGAGGATGTGTAGGGATTAGAACGCCCATACATTGCTGGTGGGCATGTAAAATGGTACAGCTACTGTGGAACAGTGTGACAGTACCTCAGGAAGTTCAACACAGTTACCACGTAGTCCAACAGTTCTCCTAGGTACACACCCAAGAAAAATGAAAACATATGTCTACACAAAAACTTGTACATGAATGTTCATAACTGCATTACTCTTAAAAATCAAAAAGTGAAAACCATCATAAGTTCCATCAACTCATGAATGGATAAACAAATGGGATATATCCTTAGAATAGATATTTGGCAATAAAAAAGAATGAAATACTTATAGATGTGACAACACAGCTGGCACTTGAAAACGTTACGCTAAATCAAAGAGGTCGGACACACAAGGTCATATCGTGTATGACTCCATTTACATGAAATGTCCAGAATAGACAAATCCATAGAGACAGAAAGTAGATTCGTGGCTGGGGGTAGAAGAAATGGGGAGCAACTGCTAATTGGGTTTCTTTGAGGAGAGACAAAAGTTCTAAAATTAGATTGTGGTGATGGGTATACAAATCTGTGAAAATACTAAAAAAAAAAAAACCCCTCTTCATTGCTTATGAATTATGTCTCTATAACGTTGTTTAAAGAAGAGTCATGTGGCCAGGCGCAGTGGCTCACGCCTGTAATCCCAGCACTTTGGGAGGCCGAGGCGGGTGGATCACAAGGTCAGGAGATCGAGACCAGTCTGACTAATACGGTGAAACCCTGTCTCTACTAAAAACACAAAAATTAGCTGGGTGTGGTGGTGGACACCTGTAGTCCCAGCTACTCGGGAGGTGAAGTAGAAGAATCACTTGAACCCAGGAGGTGGAGGTTGCAGTGAGCCGAGATTGCCCCACTGCACCAGCCTGGGCGACAGAATGAGACTCCGTCTCAAAAAAATAGAAATAAGGCTGGGCGCGGTGGCTCACGCCTGTTATCCCAGCACTTTGGGAGGCCAAGGCAGGTGGATCACGAGGTCAGGAGATCGAGATCATCCTGACTAACACGGAGAAACCCTGTCTCTACTAAAAATACAAAAAATTAGCCGGGCGTGGTGGCGGGCACCTGTAGTCCCAGCTACTCGGGAGGCTGAGGCAGGAGAATGGCGTGAACCCGGGAGGTGGAGCTTGCAGTAAGCCGAGATTGCACCACTGCACTCCAGCCTGGCGACAGAGCAAGACTCCGTCTCAATAAAAAAAAAAAAAGAAAGAAAGAAATAAAATAAAGAGTAATGCAAGGCAAACTGATGTACCAATGCTGACTTTGAAGTTTCATGACTGAGTGACTAGGAAAATGTCATCATTAATAGGAAATAACAGCAACTACTATTTATGATACGCATATACAAATAAACTGCTTCATACAGACATTGTACAAAGTCTATGCAAAGCACTTTAGATGTTCTGTCTCACTTAATCTTCACAGCAACCCACTCAATAGGTATTTTTTACTTCCATTGTACAGAATTGGAGATAGACAAAAAAGCTAAGCAACTTAAGGTCATGTAACTGGTAAGGAGTAAAGTTGAGATTTAAATCCAAAGCACTTGTTCAGGCCCACTATAGTTTAAGAGGTGGAAAGAAAAGGTGAATATAATTTTTTCTTTTTTCTTTTTTTGAGATGGAGTCTCACTCTGTCGCCCAGGCTAAAGGGCAGTAGCTCCACTTCAGCTCACTGCAACCTCTGCCTCCCAGATTCAAGCAATTCTCCTGCCTCAGCCTCCTGAGTAGCTGGGACCACAGGTGTGTGACACCATGCCCCGCTAATTTTTGTATTTTCAGTAGAGATGGGGTTTCACCATGTTGGCCAGGCTGGTCTCGAACTCCTGACCCTCATGTGATCTGCCCACCTCAGCCTCCCAAAGTGCTGGGATTACAGGTGTGAACCACTGTGCCTGGCTGTGAATATCATTATAGTTTGACAGTATAGAAAGTAAACGTGAATATCATTTTCACAAATAATCTAAATAATCTTATTATATACAATGCATTCATAAACTTTAGCACACTGACCATCCTTAGACTTAAGATGGCCCAGGCCAGGCACGGTGGCTCACGCCCGTAATCCCAGCACTTTGGGAGGCCGAGGCAGGCAGATCACCAGGTCAAGAGATGGAGACCATCCTGTCCAACATGGTGAAACACGGTCTCTACTAAAAATACAAAAACATTAGCTGGGCGTGGTGGCCAGCGCCTGTAGTCCCAGCTACTTGGAAGGCTGAGGCAGGAGAATCGCTTGAACCCAGGAGGTAGAGGTTGCAGTGAGCCGAGATCGCACCACACACTCCAGCCTGGGCAACATAGCGAGACTCCATCTCAAAAAAAAGAAAAAAAAGACGGCTGGGCACGGTGGCTCATGCCTGTAATCCCAGCACTGTGGGAGCATGAGGTGGTGGATCACCTGTGGTCAGGAGTTTGAGACCAGCCTGACCAACAAGGCGAAACCCTGTCTTTACTAAAAATACAAAATTAGCCGGGCATTCTGGCAGGTGCCTGTAATCTCAGCTACTCTGGAGGCTGAGGCAGAGAATTGCTTAAACCTGGAAGGTGGAGGTTGCAATGAGCTGAGATCCCGCCACTGCACTCCAGCCTGGGTGACAAAGCCAGACTCTATCTCAAAAAAAGAAAAAA
Source organism: Rhinopithecus bieti (assembly GCF_001698545.2). Classification (NCBI taxonomy): domain Eukaryota; kingdom Metazoa; phylum Chordata; class Mammalia; order Primates; family Cercopithecidae; genus Rhinopithecus; species Rhinopithecus bieti. Next base: position 114,643 of record NW_016806112.1, read on the forward strand.
AAAAAAAGATACCAGCAGTTTTATGTCACTTTGCGCATGTATTTTATTTTTTTAATCCAATAGCAACAGTTCTAAAACAAACACACCAATCCCAGCCTGTTCCACTCTGCTTCTTAAAAGCTATTTGGCTTTTTAAAAGCAGATGAAGGGCAACAATACTGAAGAAATCTTGAACTAGATGACCTTCAGATTCCCTCCAACTTTGATGAGTTTAATAGCAGCCACTATTTATTATTCAGCTGAGGAACTCTAAGTCAAATTTTATACGTGATTTAAACACCAATTAAACATCCTAAAAACACAGATGACAGCAATATAATAGGGAAGCAGACCCACTAGCTACTTATTGTGAAGTCCTTCAGAGATTTCTTTAATCAGAGCATATGGTAATTGGCATGCTTACTACAGAAAGCAAATTTAAACATAGTAAATGTTGCTTCAGTAAATTTAAAGCCTGGCACAAATGTACAAAAATACCAATTCCCTATGCCTACTCTTTACATTAGTGAAATGCTTTAGAGTTCACAGAGCACACTATGTAAAGCTACATTGTGCAACACTCCCGTATCCTTGCATCCTTTTGAAAGATGAGTGAACTGAAGCTCAAATTAAAAGACCTGCCCGTGGTTACACACCTCAGAAATGGCATGTCAGGATTCAAACAGCAGCACAACTCCAAATCTAATATTTTTCTAAGTTAAAAAAAAAAAAAAAAATCACTTGGCAGAAAAATTTATCTGACATTAAATGTTCTATCAGTGCAAATTATGTCAGTGGTGGGCCTTAGAATGCGTAATATCTCTTCAGAAGAGAAGAAAGAATCTTCTGGTCTAGAGGAATTAAATATCTTAACAAAATACATTATTATTTTTGCTAAAAGAGAAATGATTACAGTAAGTAATTTTTAACAATGGTATTATGAGCAAGTTTATAGCTTACCTAATGCAAAGCTGTATTCCTGGGATAAAGTTCCTTATGCCATGGCCATCAAAAAGCAATATGAATAGAATGAGGAAGAAGAACCCATTTCAGTTTTGCTTCAAATAAAATCACATTGACTTCTGGAAGGAAGAGTAACAGTGAAAATGTAAAAGAGATGCTATGATGCTATGTACATGTATATTTGCTAATAAACACTAGAGATGTACATTAGTGGCAGAAAGAAAAGTAATCAAGACTGGCATTTTTGGTTATATTAAATTCATTCTGCAACTCTGTAGCTCCTGCCTTTGTATTTTTTAAAAAAAATAAACTTATTTTGTAATAATTTTAAATTTTCAAAACAATTGAAAAGAGAGTGCATAATTCCCGTATACCTCTCATCCATTACTGTGGCGTATTTGTTAAAACTAGAAAACCAACATGATCAATGACTATGTAATTTTGCAGAATTAACATATCCTTTGGAAAGAGCGCTATTGGTCTCCTGACCATTGTCAATCAGTATTCTTCTATTTTTTTCCTAATTAGAACACTTTGGCCAAATAACTTAAGTAAAATCTATTTTAAGATGTTTTTTAAAAAAACAAGCCACCTGCTTTGTGAAGTTTGATTCATGACTCCCTTCAATTTTAAGCCACGGCTGAATGTTTTACTTAAAAATTTCCAGGACAAACATTCCATTACAGCAAATTCTCTGAGATTCAAAAGAGAAGGTAATGTTCTAGAAACTAACCCTCCATTCATCAATCATCCTTCCATCAAATTTCAATAAAGCCAAGGAAATGTTTTTAACTGTGCCCTCATGTGCATTAGAATTCAGGATAAGAAGTTGAAATCAAGAAAGCAGAAGGCAGAAACAGCACTCATTTCATGAAATTAACAACATATCGACAAATTTTTAAAAATCTTATTTCCTCAATATGTTACAAATAAGACAAAAGCCCCTATTCTAACTGCAAATATAAACAGAGTGAAAAGGAAAAGTTCAGGCCCAGCGCAGTGGCTTACACCTGTAATCCCGGCACTTTGGGAGGCCAAGGCAGGTGGATCATTTGAAGTCAGGAGTTTGAGACCAGTCTGGCCAACATGGTGAAACCCTGTCTCTACTAAAAATACAAAAATTAGCTGTGTATGGTGGCAGGCGCCTGTAATCCCAGCTACTTGGGAGGCTGAGGCAGGAGAATCACTTGAACCTGGGAGGTGGAGGTTGCAGTGAGCAGAGATTGCACCACTGCACTCTAGCCTGGGCGACAGGGCGAGACTCCATCACAAAAAAAAAGAAAAGAAAAGGAAAAGTTCATGAAAATGATACTATTCAATTAAGTTTCAGACATTCATTTTTTCACATTTTAAAATTCATGAAATCAGAATGTGATCACCAGGTGGCAGTTTTAATAGCTGTCACAGCCTGAGACAATGACAGAGAACTGCTGAGGTCTTCATCAATGTTCTTGACACAAAGGATGACACGCTAGAAAAAATATGGACACACTCTGAACTGAAAAGTATAAAGAGTAGAACTTGGAATGTTAACTTTAATGAATACTTTAACCAAGTTATTCTTATTTTTCCTTTGTATATACATGCATTAGCATAGGCATTGATACCATTTTTTAGTGTCTAAGTCTAAAAGTGTTTTCAATAATAAAAAGTCTAAAACGATAAGAGCGCATTAAGCCATAGTTTAATTAGCAGGGTTTCTCTCTTCCTTAGTGGTACATGAAATAATCAACAGCATCTAGGATTCAATGAAATAAACTAGTAATTCAGTTGCGATATCTTATTAGAAAGTTTGATAAACTACCTTGAAGGCAAATAGCTTAAATAAGAGATTTTAAAAAACAAAAAACCCACAAAGGCATCCCCCATAAGAAAACTCAAGAAATAACACATAATTTTGCATTATAATAAAAGGGCTATTTTTCAACCTTATGAGTTTTCTTCCTGTGAAGAGTATAATTATCAAGTATCCTACTTATGAGCAGATTCTTGCACTGATTCCAAGAAAGGCGGAGGGAAGAGAGCCAGGGCAGAAAGTAAGTAGAAAGCTTGAGGAAGATTTTAACCATATCCATTTAACTAAACTTTTCTAAGAACCTCAGCTGTACCCACTGCTGTAAAGAGAGTAGGCATCAATAAACACAGGTTCAACTAGATGTTCTTAACAGCTACAGAATGAATTTTGAAAAATTACACGTAAAAGGAGCTTATTGGTTTCAGGAGTCTCCAATGAATACTTTTTTTTTTTGTATTGTATAAAATATACATAAAACTTTAAGACTTAACAATTTTAAGCATTCTTAAGAGTCCAATTCAGTGAAGTACATTCACAATATTGTGCAATCATCACAACCCATTTTCAGACTTTATTCATCATCCCCCAAAACTCTGTTCTGTATCCATTAAGCACTAACTCCTCTCCCCAGCCCCTGGTAAACTATTCCACTTTCCGTCTCTTAATTGGTTTACTCTACGTACTTCATTTAAGTGCTCTCAAACAATATTTGTTCTTTTGTGTGTGCTTTACTTCTCCTGTGGTACTTTTGTAAAGCAAATAATAAATCCCTGGTTATTAGGTTTCTTACAATTTAACTGAAAATGCTGACACAATCTCTGAACTAAGCATGCAGCTCTCCCAGAAACTCTGCTACTGATCCAGTAGCCCCAAAGATCTGTCTGATCCTTCCTTAGCCTGTAGACACGCCTGTTAAACAGCTGTAACTCAAAGAGCAGGCTCCAGAGATCCCTGGAGACCATCCCGTGGTAAGTGGATGGAGTGAAGGGATTTGGGAAGCTGTGCAGGCCTGAAAAACCACAGGCGAGAAAAGGCTAGGACTCATCAAGCTGCTCTGGCCCTAAAATGGGCCTCCTGTCTCCCTGACAGGCTCTCTCGCACTCTGACACTTATGTTGGGCGGCACCTGTCAGAGCTGAGGCCAAACTGCGGTCGAGTCACTGAGAGTGTCACCAGTGCAGGGAGCTTCACGGGGTCATGAGTCACCTTCCATGGCTCAGAGGTCTGGGTAGCCCTGCCCTACCCAGACAAACTCAGTTAGGAAACAGAAACAAGACGGGAAATAAAAGTTGGAAGAAAGAGAGAAACAGACAGATGGCCAAAAAGCCAGACTGACAGGCCCTGAATTAGAGCAAGGGCTGAGTGGCAGAGACAGGGTGAACAGACACAGAAGCAAGGTGGACACTGATATAAAACAGAACCCAGATACCCCGAGAAAGACAAAGTGGAGAGAAATATCAGGTCGACAGGGACCTAGCTGAAAGACAAAAAGGGCAGGTTACAACAGGTGACAGAGACAGCAACCGGGGTGAAACAGAAGGAAAAAGAAGATCAGAGAAGTCCAGGCGCAGTCTTTCTGCCAGCTCGGCTCTTCACGCTTCACGCATTGGTGGCTCGAACCCGAGGCCGTCAAGCCGCGCCCACCCTATGCCCCGAAAGGCCAGCGGACGGACAGGGGCAGGATCTCTAAGCGCTGTGGCCGGCGGAGCTCCGCTGCCGCGAGGGTGACCTTGGGAGAGAAGCTGCCCCAAAGGCCTTGGTATCGCGGTCTGCGCGCCGCGTGGGCAGGAGACTGCGGGATTCGGAGCTGGGGCGCCGGGACCCCAACCTTCCGCGCGGGGCTTTAGCATGCCGGTCCACGGAATGGGCCTGGCGGAGCAAGCGGCGCGTGCGTCGGGGCCTGCAGAGGAGCCCTTAACTCCCCCAACAACTTCTCCTCCCTTACCCTTGCTGCCCGTGGTCCTGGCCACTCAGTACCTGCCAAGGGCTCAGCGCTCACATCCCCCGTCCAAGGGATCCTCTCCGCCGCCGGCGCAGGCCCGTTCTAGCCTTCGCTGCCGCAACAGCTTCAGCCTGTGCCTCAGCCCCCGGAAACGCTTCCAGGTACCGCCCCCCGAAACTGACAGTGCTTCCGGGGGTGCGTCAGAGAGAAAGAGGAGTGCGCATGCGGGATTCACTGTCTGAGCTAGGCGTCCTGAGAGAGCGCATAGGTAACGGGCGCCTGCGCAGTATAGTCTGGAGTGGGTCAATCAATGTTAGGGACTGACTAAGCTGTTGAAAATAGGGGAGCAGATACCGAGTTCTAAATCTTCTTAAAACCTTGACATAGACCAGGCGCGGTAGCCCACGCTTGTAATCCCAGCACTTTGGGAGGCCGAGGCGGGAAGATCGCTTGAGGCTGGAGTTCGAAACCATCCTGGCCAACATGGTGAAATCCTGTCTCTACAAAACATACAAAAATTAGCTGAGTGTGGTTGCTGGCGTCTGTAATCCTAGCTATTTGGGAAGCTGAGACAGGAGAATTGTCTGAACCCGGGAGGCAGAGGTTGCAGTGAGGTGAGATCATGCCACTGCACTCCTGCCTGGGCACAGAGCAAGACTCTTAACAACAACAACAACAAAACAGAAACACCTTGACCTCCGTCTCTTCTCTAAACAAACAAACGAAAACGTTGACCTCAGTTCGCCAGGTGGAGATTATCTCCAAATCCATTTCTGCCTCCACAGCACCCATCCAGCTTTTTGGCATGTAGTAGATGTTCAGTAAATGTTCAATGAAAGGACCAGTGCCTTTCCGTGGGCTGCGTTGTGCTGGGCACTGGGGTCACACAGATGGTGGGACAGAAACGATCTCTCTAGCCTCCAGTTCTCCCACTCCTTCCCAAAACCCTCCATACCTCTTCTCGCCCCTTTCTTCCCCCCTGCCCCACCATGTTAGTGTAGAAGAGAGATAGGTCTTCAGCAGTGGGACTCTTACCTTTGGACCCGTTTACAGACCAAGTGCCCTCTTTGTAGAAGAACTAATTTATACCTGAAATCCTGGCAGCTGAAGAGATGTGGTCATAATGCCTTCTGGATTTAGGGTGGATGTTCTCGCGGGCTAGACATGCCCTTTTGATAATTGTCTGTCTTAGTTTAAGGTGATTGGTTTCCCAGCTATTATGCTTGTCTTGCTTGTTGTTGGGCCCTAGGACACAGGAGTGTAGCTTTCCTAGAGAGAATTCTAAAAAAAAAAAAAAAAAGAAAAGAAAAGAAAAGAAATTTCTAGAAAACAAAATGAAAGAAAACAAATATGGAAGCACAGAAACGGGAATGGATGCAGAACAGCTTGTCAAAGATTCTACTTCAAACATGTATGCTCCAGCCCCCCAGCCTTTTTTTTTTTTCTGAGACAAAGTCTTGCTCTGTTGCCCAGGCTGGAGTGCAGTGGCGCAATCTCGGCTCACTGCAACCTCCGCCTCCCAGGTTCAAACAATTCTCCTGCCTCAGCCTCCCGAGTAGCTGAGACTACAGGTGCCCGCCAGCATGCCAGGCTAATTTTTGTATTTTTAGTAGAGACGGGGTTTCACCATCTTGGCCAGGCTGGTCTCAACCTCCTGACCTCATGATCCACCCACCTTGGCCTCCAAAGTGCTGGGATTACAGGTGTGAGCGACTGCGCCCAACCTAGTTGAGTATACTCTTTAAGTGTTTTGCCACTTTTATTCCTGCCTCTAAGCAGACCTGAAGTTGGGAAGTTCAACTGCCATCATGTGCCTATGAAGTGGTAAGTAAATGCTAAGGCTGGCAAAGCAGGAAGATTGAGAGAACCTAGTTTCCATATGACATTAGGCCACAGTTCCAGCTTTGGACACCCTTAAATGTTTTGTTGCATGAGACAAATAAACTTCTTACTTGGACTTTATTTCTGGCAATATTGAGGACTATATATTTCCAAATATTACTGCAACAAAATATATAAAATTGCTAGAAGAAATATTTAGAATACCCTCTTAAACTCATGGATACACTTGCAAAAAAAAAATCAGGAAAATTATCTGAAGCTAGGAGGAAAACAAGAACACAGGCCTGGGAAGTCAAACAACTGATGTTCAGAAATTATGCAGAGGTAAAGTCTGCATCTGTTCTGATCCATTGGTGCATGCCCTGTACTGACAAATATTTTCAAAATTATCTCTGGAGACAGGTAAACACTGATACTGCTACCAACTATAGGAGCATTCACCTGGGTCCAGACAGGATTAAAGTCAAATTGCAACATCAGGTTGGGACTCAAGAAGAAATATGTCCTCAGGTGAACGATAAATTATAGGGGAAAAAATCTGCCATACAGAGGTAGGCAGCAGTTAAAGATGTCTCTCTGTGCCTTGGTTCTGAGCAGAAGGGGAAATCATTCCCCTGGAGGATTCATGGCTAAAAAGTCTGGCTATCACATGGCCACACAATTTGCATAGTTCAAAAGCCCACAATCTGAACATTTTAATTTGAAATGAACCTGGGTAGGTGGTGCCTACAGTATTTGGCCAAAACACAAATCTCTGAAAGAACCTGCTGGCAACTCAGGCTTCAAAGAATTCCCACAGATAGGGTTCTAAATAAATATGAACTCACAACCAGAAACCACAAACCCCCTGAGGAAATAAGCAGAGAAGACAAGCAGTAGAGGTGGATCCACACCAGCTTTAGATATTCGATATTTTAGAACCAGAATATAAAACAAGCATGCTTAGAAAAACAAAGGGGCTAAAAGCACAAATATCGAGAAACTCTTGAAAAATTGCCAGGCAGCCGGGCATGGCAGCTCATGCCTATAATCCCAGCACTTTGGGAGGCTGAGGCGGGCAGATCACCTGAGGTCAGGAGTTCAAGACCAGCCTGGCCAACATGGTGAAACCCCATCTCTACTAAAAATACAAAAAAAAAAAAAAAAAAAAAAAAAAAAAAGAGAAAGAAAAAAAATGGCCGGGTGTAGTGGCTGGTGCCTGTAATCCCAGCACTTTGGGAGGCTGAGGTGGGCAGATCACCTGAGGTCAGGAGTTCGAGACCAGCCTGGTCAACATGATGAAACCCTGTCTCTACTAAAAATACAAAAATTAGCTGGGTGTGGTGGTGCGTGCCTGTAATCCCAGCTACCCAGGAGGCTGAGGTAGAAGAATCTCTGGAACCTGGGGCGGGGGCAGAGGCTGCAGCAAGCCGAGATTGTGCCACTGAACTCCAGCCTGGCGACAGAGCAAGACTCCATCTCAAAACAAAACAAAACAAAAACAAAAAAATTAGCCAAGCGTGGTGGTGGGCAACTGTAATCCCAGCAACTTGCGAAGATGAAGTGGAAACATGAGATTAAAAAAATAAAATCTAGTTATACACTATTTAAAACACAAACCTAAAGAAAATTTGAGGTCGGGCATGGTGGCTCCCACCTGTAATCCTAGCACTTTGTGTCATGCGCGTCCGCGTCCGTGTGAAGAGACCACCAAACAGGCTTTGTGTGAGCAATAAAGCTTTTTAATCACCTGGGTGCAGGCGGGCTGAGTCAGAAAAGAGAGTCAGCGAAGGCAGATAAGGATGGGGCTGTTTTATAGGATTTGGGTAGGTAAAGGAAAATTCCAGTCAAAGGGGGGTTGTTCTCTGGTGGGCAGGAGTGGGGCTCACAAGGTGCTCAGTGGGGAGCTTTTGAGCCAGGATGAGCCAGAAAAATGAATTTCACAAGGTAATGTCATTGCTTAAGACAAGGACCGGCCATTTTCACTTCTTTTGTGGTGGAATGTCATCAGTGAAGGCGAGGCAGGGCATTTTCACTTCTTTTTTTTTTTTTGAGACGGAGTCTCGCTCTGTCGCCCAGGCTGGAG
>NW_016806112.1:125915-127695 GCF_001698545.2 Rhinopithecus bieti
TATATATATAATATATATATAAAATATATATATATAGCTTCAAACTATCATATAAATATTGATACAACTATAAGAAGAAATAGACAAATTCACTCTCATATGGAGATTATGCAACTCATTAGTTGCTATGGTTTATGTGTCCCTCCAATATTTGCATGTTGAAACCTAATCTCCAAGGTGATAAGAAGGCGGGGCCCTTGGGAAGGTGATTTGTCATGAGGGACCCACCCTCATGAATGGGATTAATGATCTTATAAAAGAACTGCATGGAAGCTGTTCACCCTGTTTTGCCCTTTCTGCCCCTTCCATCCCTCCCACCATGTGAGGACACCACTGTCCTCCTCTCTGGAGGACTCAGCTTTCAGGGTGCCATCTTGGAAGTCAAGGCTGGGCCCTCACCAGACACAAAACATGTTGGCACCTTGATCAGTAACTGGCTCATGGTTATGGACCTTCCAGCTTCCATAACTGTGAGCAATAAATGAATGCTATTTTATAAATTACCCAGTCTCAGGTATTTTGTTACAGCAGCACAGACTGAGAGAGGATATAGGTAGAACTCTGCACAGAAGAACTGGATAATGTACATCATTTTATTATATGACATGTTTAGAACAGTTATAAAAATTGTGTGGTAGGCCATAAAGCAACCCCCCAAAAATTTCAAAGAAATAAAATCACCTGGGTTGTGTCTCTTACCTCAGTGGAATTCAGTAAGGAATTGACAACAAAATAATACAAAATATTCCCTATTTGGACACTTAACAACACACATGAAAATAAGTAACAGGTAAAGAATTAAAAAAGAAAGAAAAAAAGAGACAGAGAGAGAGAGAAAGCAAGCAAGCAAGCAAGGAAGGAAGGAAATAAGTAACAGGTGGCCGGGCACAGTGGCTCATGCCTGTAATCCCAGCACTTTGGGAGGCCAAGGTGGGTGGATCACCAAGTCAGGTTTGAGACCAGCCTGGTCAATATGGTGAAACCCCGTCTCTAATAAAAATACAAAAATTAGCCGGGCATGGTGGTGCACACCTGTAATTCCAGCTACTCGGGAGACTAAGGCAGGAAAATTACTTGAACCCAGGAGGTGGAGGTTGCAGTGAGTCAAAATCACGCCACGGCACTCCAGCCTGAGCGACAGAGCAAGACTCTGTCTAGCGGGAAAAAAAAGAAAGAAAGAAAAATATGTAACAGGTTAAAAAAGAGATCCTAATGAAAATTTTAAAATATTTATAATTGAATGATTATAAAAACACTACCTTCCAAATCTGTGTTGTCAGCAAATAAAGTTTTAAGGAGGAAATTTATATCCAACAATTCTGATAAAAGAAGAAAGGTCTAAGTTAATGAGTTAATCACTTAAAAGGTTAGAAAAAGGAAGCAAAGTAAACTCAAGGAAAGTGAAAGGAAAGACACAGGAAATAAAAAGGTAAGTTTGTATATTAATTAGAAAACAGAGATATAGGCCGGGCGCGGTGGCTCAAGCCTGTAATCCCAGCACTTTGGGAGGCCCAGACAGGCGGATCACGAGATCAGGAGATAGAGACCATCCTGGCTAACACGGTGAAACCCCGTCTCTACTAAAACTACAAAAAACTAGCAGGGCGAGGTGGCGGGCGCCTGTAGTCCCAGCTACTCTGGAGGCTGAGGCAGGAGAATGGCGTAAACCCGGGAGGCGGAGCTTGCAGTGAGCTGAGATCCGGCTGCTGCACTCCAGCCTGGGCGACAGAGCCAGACTCCGTCTCAAAAAAAAAAATAAATAAAAAATAAAATAAATAAA
>NW_016806112.1:130191-142141 GCF_001698545.2 Rhinopithecus bieti
AAAAAAAAAAAAAAAAAAAAAAAGAATCTTTCACTGTCTGGAGAGGCTGGACATTAGAAACCTTTATTTTTCCAACCTAGCAATTTCTGGACTCCATATTCTCCCTAATTATTGCTTGTGAAATTGGCCATTTTTTTTTTCTGGGCACATCTCCTTCTTATAGTAATGTCTTTTCAAATTTATCTAACATAAAGAAAGTCCTACCTTTTTTTTTATTTTTTTGAGACAGAGTCTCTCTCTGTCACCCAGGCTGGAGTGCAGTGGCATGATCTCGGCTCACTGCAACCTCTGTCTCCTGGGTTCAAGCAATTCTCCTGCATCAGCCTCCTGAGTAGCTGGGACCACAGGCCGTGCCACCATGCCCGGCCAATTTTTATATTTTTAGTAGAGACAGGGTTTCTCCGTGTTGGCTAGGCTGGTCTCGAACTCCTGACCTCAGGTGATCCACCCGCCTTGTCCTCCCAAAGTGCTGGGATTACAGGCCTGAGCCACCGCGGCCAGCCAAGAAAGTCCTACTTTTGACATTTTGCCTCTAAATATCTTCTCCCAACTCTAAAACTTCATTAGATACATTGTTCTCATTCAAATCTTCATACACAGGAGTTTTACTAAATGTTTCCCACTACTTAACACAGGCTGCCTTTTCCTGTTTCCTGTAAGTTTTCTCACCACTTTCTAGCCCCCTGTAAATATTTCTTTGTTGCTTATTGCCTGGTCCCAAACCCAATGCCTCATATTTGAGAATTTCATGATGGCAGGCTCCCAGTTTCAGTACCGATGACTGCGTCCACCTGCTGTTATTACAAAACAATCCACCGCAAAGCTCAGTGGCTTACAACAGTAATTACTTATTCTCATTCGTGTGTCTGCAGATCAGTTAAGGGCTGGTTGGTTTAAGCTGGGCTCAACTGGGCAGCTCTGCTTCAGACTGTGGGACCAGCTGGACACCTCAGGAGTTGTGTGGGGAGCTACTGGAAGAGACACCCTTTTGTTGGATGGTGTGGGAGGATGCAAGGTCAGGAACTGTTGCAGCCATTTTATTTCTCCTGGAGTTGCAGGAGCCTGTGTGAGGGGGCTGGAAATGAAGTTGACAGCAAGAAAGACATAAAACACAGGTAGAGAAAAGTCAGTGTCTTTTTTTTTTTTTGAGACAGAGTCTCGCTCTGTCGCCCAGGCTGGAATGCAGTGGCGTGATCTCTACTCACTGCAAGCACGGCCTCCTGGGTTCACGCCATTCTCCTGCCTCAGCCTCCCTAGTAGCTGGGACTACAGGCACCTGCCACCGCGCCCGGCTAATTTTTGTATTTTTTTGTAGAGACGGGGTTTCACCGTGTTAGCCAGGATGGTCTCGATCACCTGACCTCATGATCCGCCCTTCTCGGCCTCCCAAAGTGCTGAGATTACAGGCGTGAGCCACCACGCCCGGCCAAGTCAGTGTCTTGGTGAGAATCTGGATCCAGCTGCACCTGACCAGACACAGGTGAACCAACACATTCCCTTCATTGCTCATCACTTTGCGATTTTGTTTTTGTTTTCGTTTCTTTACCATCAAGACAGTCTTAACTGATCCACAGGCTGTGAGGTGGTTGCTCTGGGGAGTGGTCGGAGGACTCACCCGCTCTTTCTTCCAGGGTTCTGGCTTTTGGGGCATGCGTGCACATGTCTGGGTAGACGTTCTAAGCTGCACGGAACAGAAATGGAGTCAGGTTGATTACAGTAGAAAAGGAATTCACTAAAGTAATCTGATCCCTGAGAGGACTGGAAAATCGAGCTCTGTGACTATGCAGCCAAGCCACACCCACAATCAGGCTACAGAACTGGGGTGGCCAGAACACTGCTGCCACCACCATGGCCGCCGCTGTTGCCATCGTCGTTGCTGTTGCCACCTGGATCCCCGATCCCCTCCAGCCTGCACTGCACTGCCCCTGCTACTTTGGAAGCAGATCTTGCTGCCACCGCTGCCCTCATATGCCACTAGCTGCCGAGTCAGAGTCCTCTGGTTGGCTGAGCCTGGCCCAGCGTCTGCTCCCTGGCTGCAAGGGAGGCTGAGGAAGCAGCAAACTGGCCCTTTGGGCTTCTACAGTGGGACGTAGCTTCTGCCTCTCTCCAAGTTTCGGAGAATGGGGAATTCCTCAAACACAGGATGGGGTGTCATGCGAGGGAGTAAAACACTCAATACAGGGCATAAGGGATTGAGATCAAATAGAGACAATGGCTTCAGTTTTATTCCTGGTAGATCTAAATTGGAGAATGCAGCTAGAACCTGGGGCCAAAATGGGGCTACCGACTCTTCCCTGCCCCCTCCCAGAACTGAACTTCTTTTCTATTTTCTTTTCTTTGTTCATCTTTTGAGACAGAGTCTTATTCTGTCACCCAGACTAGGGTGCAATGGCACAATCATGGTTCACTGTAGCCTTGACCTTCCCGGCTCAAATGATCCTCCCACCTCAGCCCCTTGAGTAGCTAGGTGTGCCACCACCTGCCCAGCTAGTTTTTTGTAGAAACAAAAATACAAACATGGGGTTTCCCTGTGCTACCCAGGCTGGTCTCAAACTCCTGGACTCAAGTGATCCATCCACTTTGGCCTCCCAAAGTGCTGAGATTACAGGGGTGAGCCACCACACCCAGCCTCCAGAACAGAATTTCTCTCCTGGCTGTAGGAGAGCCCTCCTCCTGGAGCAGGGATGCTCTGCCTTGCTGAAATACTGCTTGATATCAGGAGCAGAAACAAGGGACAAGCTGTCTACGAGGGCAAGTGCAGGGGAGGCTGGTGTCCGAGCTGTCACCTGTCCTCTGCCTCCCCACACAGAGGGACGGAGGGGTAGGATTCTCTAATGCTATTTCCATTTGGGGATAGAAAGTCCCATCCATTTCCCAAAGAGGAAACAGCACAAAAACACAGTATAGTGGGATGACGGGGGCATGAGGGTGTCAACGGGAGGCGAGCTTACCCAGGAGGCAAAGTCAGTGATGCAAATGAGAACAGTAGACATTTGCACATTAACTCTATAAGGATGCATATTCTTTTTTTTTTTGAGACAGAGTCTTGCTCTGTTACCCAGGCTGGAGTACAGGGGCGTGATCTCAGCTCACTGCAACCTCTGCCTCCCAGGTTCAGGCGATTCTTCTGCCTCAGCCTCCTGAGTAGCTGGGACTACAGGCGCCTGCCACCACACCTGGCTAATTTTTTGTATTTTTAGTAGAGACGGGGTTTCACTGTGTTAGCCAGGATGGTCTCGATCTCCTGGCCTCGTTATCTGCCCGCCTCAGCCTCCCACAGTGCTGGGATTACAGGCGTGAGCCACCGCGCCCAGCCAGGATGCATATTCTTAACATCCACACAAAGCTATGCACTCTCATTTGTCCTTAGACATTGACTCCTCTGTATGGATTTTTTTTTGTCCTGCCATTTTTTTTTTCTTTTTTGAGATGGTGTCTTGCTCCATTGTCCAGGCTGGAGTGTAGTGGTGCAATCTCAGCTCACTGTAAACTCCTCCTCCCAGGTTCGAGTGATTATCCTGCTTCAGCCTCCGGAGTAGGCTGCTTCACCATGCCTGGATAATTTTTAATAGAGATGGGGTTTCACCATGTTGCCCAGGCTGGTCTCAAACTCCTGACCTCAAGTGATCCACCCACCTCGGCCTCCCAAAGTGCTGGGATTACAGATGTGAGCCACCACACCTGGCCATCCTGCCACTTCTGAAAGACATGTGACAGGCTAGCTGTCTTCCATTTGGCTCTTCCCTCAGATCCTCTCTGCCTCTCCACCCCAAGTCTGTGTCTGGGGGGCTAATTCATATGGACTCTTCTGTCTGCTAGCTTCCAGCTGGTGTGGTCCCTGGGATCCCTACGGGAGATTGAAGGGAAGGAGGAGTACATTTAAAAAATTATTTTCCAGGCTCCCTTCCTGTGAAGTCCCCATGGGCTGGCCACAACCCTTGACCCAGCCTCAGTTCTGTCAGTAGCTCTCTCTCTCCGGGTCCCCTCTCTGCATCCCTTCAAATTTAGGATGGTAACAGTCCCCAGTGTTCCTAGCCACAGGGTACTAAATCATACCTTCCGTGTTGCTTTTCTTAATCCCTATTCATACCTTTGTAAATAACCTCACTGCTAAACTCTCCTCAATTACTCAGCTTGAGTGTGTCATCTGTTTCCTGCTGGTACTGGAATGATATCTATGGAGTCTGGAAATACTTCTCCACCCAAAGAAAAAACAACAGCTCACACGCACCAGCAAATAGGACTTCAGTGCGTCTCAGATTCCTGAATGTGAGGGAGGCGGTAGGGAAGGGTAGAGAGTGTGACAAACAGAAGGCACGTGACCACTCATACGCCAGCCTTTTGTTGCCATGACAATGACAGCCCAGTATTGCCTATTCTTCCCATTTTTTCAAGAGTAGCAAAACATCAAGACTTTTAAAGTAGTACCTCTTGATTTTTTTTTTTTTCTTTTTGAGACAGGATCTCACTCTCTCACCCAGACAGGAGTGCAGTGGCACGATCTCGGCTTACCGCAACCTCCGCCTCCTAGGCTCAAGCAATTTGCCTGCCTCAGCTTTCCGAGTAGCTGTGATTACAGGCACATGCCACCATGCCCAGCCTGTACCTCCTGATTTTTAAATGTTGGCTCAGGCTGGGCACGGTGGCTCACGCATGTAATTCCAGCACTTTGAGAGGCCGAGGTGGGTGGATCACCTGAGGTCAGAAGTTTGAGTCCAGCCTGGCCAACATGGTGAAACCCCGTTTCTATTAAAAATACAAAAATTAGCTGGGCATGGTGGCACATGCCTGTAATGCCAGCTACTCGGAAGGCTGAGGCAAGAGAATCACTTGAACCGGGGAGGCAGAGATTGCAGTGAGCCGAGGTTGCCCCACTGCACTAAAAAAAAAAAAGGGTTGGCTCAAATTTTTTGAAATCTTGGTGTGAGCCAGGCAAACAATGAGGTGGCTGAACTTGGCCCTGGATCACCTTTTCAGTCTCTGTTCTCAGCGTACAGTGTCCTGCCAAGCCCCAAACCCTCTATGGTGCAGAGAGCCTATGGGAAGGACCATAGTGACAGACCATTAGTGAGACCCTCAGGACCTAGTGGTGGGAGCGGAGAGGCCTGGCCATGCCGCCTCCTCCACAGATGCTCCATGGTGGAGCCGCAAGCTCCAGTTCCTGCAGCACTGCTCTGCAGCCTGCAGCCTTTCTGTGCTTGCCTGGTCCATCATGTCTAATACGGGTGTCAGCAGAAAGTAAATTAAATCTGCTAGGTTGTAATTTGCAAACAAAACATTTTGTGGCAGTAACTAAACACAGCATTATGTTTTAATCGGGTTTTAAAATGTTTTAAAATTATTTTATTGTGCAGAAGCTGGTATCCAAAGAGCTATAACTCCTTAACTAACAGTACGCTAATGCAATACCCTCTAGTCTAGAAGTTCTTGACAGCTGGGACATTTGTCTTGATGCCCCTAAACCTATGTACTTTCAGAGTCAAAGCGCTACACTGCCTTCCCACCACTTGCACAGGGAACCCCAGTACCACCTTCTGCCGCATTTTGTCCTGGCTTTGAAAGAGAAACAAAGTTATTCATCTTTCCTTTATTGTATTTATTCATTTGTTTGTTTGTGTATGTATGTATGCATGCACGTATGTATTTCTTTGTTTAATGAACACTTGTGTACTGCTATCTATGCCTTTTGCAAATATTAGCCCAGTGAATTCTCTTACAATCCCTTGAGGGAGGTGCTATTCTTAGCTCTATTTTTACAGATCAACAAATTGAGGCACAGAGAGGTGAAGTAACTTCCTGAAGGTCACACAGCTAGTAAGTGATGGGGATGAGGGTCTGGCTCCTGAATCCACAGTCTGAGCTACCTCGCTGTACTATCTCGTCTTTCTGCCTCCAGCCCAGTTCCTGAAGCCCCCAGCCCACCCATCTTCCTGTCCTCTTTCCTGCCACTCCTCTCTCATCCTCCAGACATTCACTCATTCCTTTGTTTTATGGACGTCAAGTGTCTGCTGTGCACCAGCCCCTAGGCTAAATGCTGGGAACCCCACATTGAGCTGTTCTGACATGGTTCTTGACAGATGGGGCCCACAATCTAGGGAAGGAAATAGCCTGGTGCCCAGGTACCTCCATCCCCTGAAACAAAAGGAGTATAGTCAGCCCCAGGACTGCCTATGAGCACCTGTGTTAGAAAAGGTTGCCCCAAGTGGGCCGGGCCCGGTGGCTCACGCCTGTAATCCCAGCACTTTGGGAGGCTGAGGCGGGCAGACACGAGGTCAGGAGATCAAGACCATCTTGGCTGACATGGTGAAACCCCATCTCTACTAAAAATACAAAAAATTAGCCGGGTGTGGTGGCGGGCACCTGTAGTCCCAGCTACTTGGGAGGCTGAGGCAGGAGAACGGCATGAACCTGGGAGGTGAAGCTTGCAGTGAGCTGAGATCACGCCACTGCACTCCAGCCTGGGCGACTAGCAAGACTCTGTCTCAAAAAAAAAAAAAAAAATAATAATAATAATAATAATTAGTTCATTTGTGTCTTGTATTGTTGAATCGTAATATTTCTTTATATATTCTGGATACTAGACTCTTATATATATGACATGCAGACATTTTCATTTTCTCAATACTGTCCTTTGAGGCACAAATTTAAAAGTTTTGATGAAGTCCGATTTATCCATTTTCCTTGGCCTGGTTGTGCTTTGATGTTATATATGAGAAGCTATTACCTAATCCAGAGTCACAAAGATTTTATATCTACATTTTCCCCCTAAAAGTTGTATAGTTTTAGTCCTTACATTTAGATCTTTGATCAATTTTGAGTTAATTTTTGTTTACAGTGTGAGGTAGGGGTCTAACTTCATTCTTTTGCACGTGGATACACAGTTGTCCCAGCACCGTTTGTTGAAAAATCTAAACTTTCTCCCATTGAATCGTTGTGGTACCCCTGTTGACAATCTATTGACCATAAATATATGGGCTTATTTCTGGAATCTCAATTCTATCCCATTGAACCATTATCTATCTTAATCCTAGTAACAGAAGGGTTTTAAACAGAGGAGTGGCACACCTACTTTGTATGTTAAGACTGAAGTGGGAGAGATCTGTAAGGAAGCTATGGCAGTTTTCCATGTGAAAGACGTTTAATGTGGTGGCTGTGGAGACTTAGAGGAAAGGGCAGATGTGAAGGCCATTTAAGAGAAAGAACTAACTGGTCTTGCTGAATAGTGAATGTGCGAGTGAGGGGAAGTTGTCCAGGGCAACTCTCTGATTTTTGGCATTGGTTACTGGGTCAACTGTCATAGTGGCACTATCATATACCCACTGCAGGGGAACATAGGATAAGAAGACCACATTCAGGGGAGGGGGCTGAGTTGAGTTTGAGACATGCTAAGTTTGAGGAGCTAGTGGAATATCCCAATGGCCATGTTCAGGAGGTGTTTTCGTGTGAGATTCCAGAGCAGACCAGGCTAGAACCAGAGATGTGGGGCTCATCCGCACATAGGTGGCTGGAGAGGCAGAGGACTGCAGGAGCGTCAGAGAGGATTGACCACATGAACCCTGATTAAGAAAGAAAGAAGGGCTAGGTGTGGTGGCTCACTCCTGCAATCCTGGCACTTTGGGAGGTCAAGGCAGTCAGATCACTCGAGGTCAGGAGTTCAAGACCAGCCTGACCAACATGGTGAAAGCCATCTCTATTAAAAATACAAAAATTAGCTGGGCATGGTGGCAGGCACCTGTAATCCCAGCTACTCGGGAGGCTGAGGCAGGAGAATCATTTGAACCTGGGAGGCAGAGGTTGCCGTGAGCTCAGATCGTGCCATTGCACTCCAGCCTGGGTAACAGAGTGAGACCCTGTCTCAAAAAAAAAAATTAAAATTAAAACAGAAAAAGAAAGAAGAGGGGCTTAGGGTGAAGAAGAGGAGCCTCTCATTTACCATGGGATCTTTAATTCCTGATTCCAGGTCCTCCTAGGCCCTGGTGGCATTTCTAATTTTCAGTGTCAGAAACATGAAATTCTCACTTTAGGGCATTAGCCAATCCAAGTAGGTTTCTGCTTTTTTTTTTTTTTTTTTTTTTTCCAACTGGAACATTCTAACTGCTTTGGCTGCTTTGGCTAGCCTACCTCCTGGTTCTCCACTTCACCCTGATGCGGCATTCAGTGAGGCCAGATTCTGGCATTACAGAGGGGAAGATGTAACTGGGCCACTTCTAAGGCCTAAGAGACAAGGATGAAGGCTGGCAGGGAGTGGCCTGTGTCTGAACAGCCTTCTTGCAGAACTGCTGGCTTGGGGTGCTGGGATAGTCTAAGTGGTGATGAGGGGAATTGCAGTGGAGGAGCCAGTGTGACTCTCTCACTTTCCAATCCTCCCACTCTCTCCTACCTGAAGAAGGAGGGGCAGCTTCCTGATTGGCATTCGATGCCCTCGATGGTCTGCTTCTACCCCCCTTCTCCGGGAACTCCTCCCACCCCTCTCATTCACCTTCCAGCCTCCACACCACAAGCCCCCCACCCCAATACCACAGACCCCTATCACATTGAACTTCTGTTTCCAGAAGGGGTGCTGTATTAGTCCATTTTCACACTGCTGATAAAGACATACCCAAGACTGGGAAGAAAAAGAAGTTTAATTGGACTTACAGTTCCACATGGCTGGGGAGACCTCAGAATCACTATTGGAGGCGAAAGGCACTTCTTACACGGTGGCGGCAAGAGAAAACGAGGAAGAAGCAAAAGCGGAAAGCCCTGATAAAACACATCAGATCTCATGAGACTTATTCACAATCATGAGACTAGCATGGGAAAGACCAGCCTGCATGAGTCAATTACCTCCCACTGGGTCCCTCCCAAAACGTGTGGGAATTCTGGGAGGTACAATTCAAGTTGAGATTTGGGTGGGGACACAGCCAAACCATATCAGGTGCTGTAACACAGTGGGCTCTGGAACTGGCCTGTTTGGGATCAAATCCCAACCCCACATCCTGTAATTTATATACCCTTGGGAAAATGACTGAATCTCTGAGCCTCAGTTTCCTCAGCTGTAAAATGGGGTCATCATACTGGCCTCAGAGGAATGCTGTGGAGACTCAATGAGAATGCAAAAAAGCCCTTAGCACAGTGCCCAGTGTCTAAAATGAGCTCTGTAAACATCAGGAGGGGAGGAGAAAAAGTGGGCTGGGGACAGAGGAGCTGCCACAGTTCCGATAGCTCTCCAGTTCTTGGTTCCAGACCCTCTGGGAGGCCTGCAGAGAGTAAGTGTTGCTGCATATGGCAGAGGTGGAGGTCCATTTCATGTTTTCCTCATGGGTACTCAATTTTGTCCCAAAATTACTTATTGAAGACTCTCTCTGTCCCCCACTGCTCTGTGGGGCACCTCTGTCATGGATCATGTGCCTGTGTGTTTGAGGGTCTGCTTCTGGGTTCTACCTTCCCCTCTGTTGGTCTTTGTGTCTGTCCTTGTGTTGAAACCACACTGTTTTAATTACTAGAGCGTTGTGATAAGGATGGCCTGACCCCTGCTACCTGTTGCCCTTGAGAACCTCTCAGCTATTCTTAGCCAGATAATTTTGTTAAAAATGTATGCCAAGTCTCATCACTCCCAGGCTAGTCTCCTCTAATGGCTTATTAAAAGGAACTAATGCTGGGAATTTGACAAGGCCTTAGGAAGGGCTGGAATAAGGCCCATGTTGCTGCTGGAAGCCAGGCAGTATTCTTTCTCCTTGCCCAAGCAGCTTTTCTCTCCCTAACCTGCCCTTACTCTCAAGTCTTTTTTATATAGATTAACCTAGACCCTCTAGCTTGTTTATGTGAGATTCACCATTCACCCAGAATCCCCACAAGAGAAGGGTGGCCAGGAACTGAACCAGCAAGCAAGACTCCTTCTCCATTACCAGGGCAAGGGTGTGGAAGGGGAAGGTGGCTTCTCAAACATCGATCACTTTCTCTCTGGACACCGTCTATTACTAAGAAGAAATAAAACTGTGCTCTGGCTGGGTGCGGTGGCTCACACGTGTAATCCCAGCACTTTGGGAGGCCGAGGAGGGCAGATCACTTGAGGTCAGGAGTTCGAGACCAGCCTGGTCAACATAGCGAAACCCCATCTCTATTAAAAATACAAATTAGCTGTGGTGGTGCGCACCTGTAGTCCCAGCTACTCAGGAGGCTGAGGCAGGAGAATTGCTTGAACCTGGGAGGTGGAGGTTGCAGTGAGCCGAGATCGTGCCGTTGCACTCCAGCCTAGGCGACAGAGCAAGACTCTGTCTTGAAACAAAAAACAAGCAAACGAAAAACTGTGCTTTGCTGGCCCTGATTCTTCAGTCCCCCTGCATGTGTGCCCTTTGCCATGTAACTTCGTGGTCTTTCCCACCAAAGGTAGAGAATGCTCCCATCCTTGACTGCTCTTGGCCAGTGAGATGTGGTGGAAGAAGTGTGGGCCTCATTTTAGTGACTATCACCTCCAGGTGTCCAGTTTTGCAGAAATATGAGCCATGAATACTTCTTGGGCTCCATTTCCAGCTTCAATCTCCACATCCATCCACTATCTTCACTCCTGTCTCCTCTGCCCTTGTTCAGGGCCCCTCCCCCAACCCCATCCTCTCTCACCTGACTACAGCGGCTTCCAAAATGGGCTCCCTGACTCCAGCCTTCCCCCACCCTGCTCACTACACTGCGATGCTTCACTGTACAGTCCCAGTGGTTATTTTAAAAACACAAATCTGCTCATGTTCCTCCCTACCTCTTATCTCTCCAGGGTGCCGCATGCTGTAAAGCTGCAGGTTCAAATCCAGTAGCCCCGGAACTTCTGCTGCAGTCTTGTCTTGGGCCCTCCCCATTCTCACTCCTTTCTCCTCACACGGGCTTTCCCTTTTCTTTACTTTTTTCTTTCCTTTTTGACATGGAGTCTCACTCTGTTGCCCAGGCTGGAGTGCAGTGGTGTGATCTCGGCATACTGCAACCTCCACCTCCCAGGTTCAAGCAATTTTCCTGCCTCAGCCTTCCGAGTATCTGGGATTACAGGCACCTGCCACCACACATGGCTAATTTTTGTATTTTTAGTAGAGACAGGATTTCACCACATTGGCCAGGCTGGTCCCGAACTCCTGACCTCAAGTGATCCGCCTGCCTTGGCCTCCTAAAGTACTGGGATTACAGGCATGAGCCACTGTGCCTGGCCCCCTCATACTGGCCTTCTTTCCATGTTTAGTTTCTGGAAGATGTCAAGCATCCTCCTACCTTACAGCCCTTTCACCTGCTATTCCTTTTGTCTGGGATCCTCGTCATCATTTCATATTTTTGAGGAGATACTCCTCGTCAGCTTTTCAAGTCTTGCTCCACATGCCACTGCCTCTGGAATGCTTCCCTGCCCCCCCCCCCCCCCCCCCATATCTCAGTTTGGGGCCCTTCCTCTTTGCTTCCAGGACACTCTGCCATTGCCTCAGCACCGGTCTTTTTTTATTCATTCCATAAATATTTATTTTGCACCTACCATGTGCCAGGCCCGGTGCAATGGTGAACAAAATGATGTGCTCTCTGCCTGCTTGTAATTTACATTCTAGTTGCGAAGGCAATTTTTTTTAAAAGGGTGCAAATAAAAAGAGTTGTTGCAAGTGACAATACATTCAGTGAAGAAAACGAAACAACGGACTGGGCTAGAAAATAGCAGGGCAGGTGTACCTTAGAGAAGGTGGTCAGGAAATTCCTCTGTGTGAGGCATTCCCATGACATGGAGAACTTTTTTTTTTTTTTTTATACTTTAAGTTCTAGGGTACATGTGCATAACATGCAGGTTTGTTACATATGTATATTTGTGCCATGTTGGTGTGCTGCACCCATCAACTCGTCAGCACCCATCAATTCATCATTTATATCATGTATAACTCCCCAATGCAATCCCTCCCCCCTCCCCCCTCCCCATGATAGGCCCCAGTGTGTGATGTTCCCCTTCCCGAGTCCA
>NW_016806112.1:142510-148513 GCF_001698545.2 Rhinopithecus bieti
AGTGCTGGGATTACAGGCGTGAGCCACTGCGCCTGGCCAACATGGAGAACAATTAATTAGAGGAGAAATAAAGGGAGCAGCACTCCAGGCAGATGAACAGCCTCTCAAGGAGCTAAAGTCAGAAATAACTTGGTTGGCCGAGCATGGTGGCTCACGCCTGTAATCCCAGCACTTCGGGAGGCCGAGGCGGGTGGATCACTTGAGATCAGGAGTTCAAGACCAGCCTGGCCAACATTGTGAAAACCCATCTCTACTAAAAATACAAAAATTAGCCAGGTGTGGTGGTGCTTGCCTGTAATCCCAGCTACTCGGGAGGCCGAGGCAGGAGAATTGCTTGGACCTAGGAGGCAGAGGTTGCAGTGAGCCGAGATTGTGCCACTGTACTCTAGTTTGGGTGACACAGTGAGACTCCATCTCAAAAAAAAAAAAAAAAAAAAAGGAAATAACTTGGTGTATTTGAGGAACTGAAAGGCCCATGTGGCTGGACTGTGGGGGATGGAGAGAAGGGGAGAGGAGCACTAGAGAAGGCTGGTAAGAGCCCCAGCCTTGTCTAGGTTGTAGACAGCCTTTTTTCAATATGGCAAGGAGATTAGAATTTATTTGAAAGACAATGGGAGTCATCAAAGGCTTCAAGCAAGGAATCAATGTGATCTGATTTTCATCTTAAGATCAGATTGGCCATTGTGGGAAGAACAGATTGTGGAGGGCAAGGGGTGGCTTGGAGATTCTGGTGGGATGCTTCTGCAAAAGGCCAGGGAGTGGGACTTGAACTGAGGGGCTCAGGCAGGCTGGCACTGAGAGGGTAGCGATGATGGGCCAAGGATGGGCATCCACGGTGTGCTTTGGAGGTGGGACGGATAGGCTCTGCAGAAGGATTGACTATGGGCATGAAGGAAGGAGAGTGATTAAGGGAATCCTCTGGCTTTGGGGTTCTCTCACAGCCTGAGCGTTTTCATCTGTCAGATGAGCACAGCAGCAAGATCACAGCACCCGCAACGAGATAGCAAATGTCAGTGATGTAGGCCAGTGCTTGGCACACAGTGAATGCAGGTGAGGGGCCTCC
Organism: Rhinopithecus bieti; assembly: GCF_001698545.2. Taxonomy (NCBI): domain Eukaryota; kingdom Metazoa; phylum Chordata; class Mammalia; order Primates; family Cercopithecidae; genus Rhinopithecus; species Rhinopithecus bieti. Next base: position 143,574 of record NW_016806112.1, read on the forward strand.
CTGATCCCCAGGCCCCCATGAGCCCCAGGTACACCTGGGTTATCATGCTGTGGTAGGTCCCCAAAGATCCGAGTCTGAGTCCGATTTCTCCCTAGGCCCCAGAAGAATGACTGAGTGAACAATTAAAAAGCCTAAACTCTGTTTTTGGAATGTTTCTGGAAGCTCCAGGCCTGATTGTCCTGGAACCCCTCCTCTCTCTCCCTGCTCAGAACTCAAAATTGGTCTCTAGCGCACGGCCAGCAGATGTCGCTGAAAGCTAAGGGAAGGTGCCCCCTCCCCCGGGCCTCCTCCCGTCCCCTCCCGTTTGCCAACTCCAGCTCCCAGGCTGCCCTTCCAGCGGGGACGAGTCTCCTGGGAACCCAGGCCCATTTTGGAGAAGCAGAAAGAAAGCCCGAGACCCTGCTGGGATCCCTAGTTGGGGCTTACACCCCGGAGACCTGCCCGATCTCCCCTCCCTGCCCTCCCTCCCAGGAAATCACGTCATAAGTAGGGCACGAGGGTCCCAAGTGAGAGGAGGTTTTCCTCGGAAGAGCCACTTCATCTGTGAACAAGGAACTATGAAACCTCTTAGAGCAGCCTGTGACCTCCCCGTCCATCCTGTGTAAAATATGAAATAAGAGTTTTAATTACCAAGCTTGGAAGGCAGCCGACGTGTTTAATATTTGATATCTCCGATGCTTGTGCTCCAGCCGTGCCGGCACTGACAGAATCAGCGTTTCCCTTGGGTTGGCTCTAAATGTGCTTGGAGAAGGGCCAGGCAGCCCCTTTCCCCATCACCTGGGAGCCTCTTGTAGCCCGGCCTGGACCCAGGCTTGCCCTGGTCCTCCCACTCCTTGAGGGACCTCTGCTAAGGGGACCTGGTCTCCCACCCTAAGGCCAGGACCTGGAGCTCTATGAAGGCATCTAGTACTGGACTCAGCCCAGCTCCTGGCAGGGAGTGGAAGTCAATGAAGTCAGGCAGTGAGAACAAATAGAGGGGCCAGACCCGTAGACCTGTTTTTGTTTGTTTGTTTGTTTGTTTGAGACGGAGTCTCACCCTGTCGCCCAGGCTGGAGTGTAATGGCGTGATTTCGGCTACTGCACCCTCCGCCTCCCGGGTTCAAATGATTCTCCTGCCTCAGCCTCCTGAGCAGCTGGGATTACAGCCAACTGCCACCACGCCTGGCTAATTTTTGTATTTTTAGTAGAGACTAAAAATGGCCAGTCTGGTCTTGAACTCCTGACCTTGTGATTTGCTCGCCTCAGCCTCCCAAAGTGCTGGGATTACAGGCATGGGCAACCTCACCCGGCCTTTTTTGTTTGTTTGTTTTTGCATTTTGTTTTGAGACGGAGTCTTGCTCTGTCACCCAGGCTGGAGTGCAGTGGCACGATCTTGGCTCACTGCAGCCTCTGCCTACCGGGTTCAAGCACTTCTCCTGCCTCAGCCTCCCCAATAGCTGAGATTACATGTGAGCACCACCATGCTTGGCTAATCTTTGTATTTTTAGTAGAGATGGGGTTTCACCATGTTGGCCAGGCTGGTCTTGAACTCCGACCTCAAGTGATCTGCCCTCCTTGGCCTCCCAAAGTGCTAGAATTATAGGCATGAGCCACCAAGCCCGGCCCAAACTTGGGTTTGAATTCTGTTTTCCTGCAAGCTACTCAGCCTCTCTGGGAATCACTTTTATTATTCATAAGGTGGAGAATGTACCTCCTATGTTATGGGTTGTTAATGGTAATAAATTGCCACTTTCAAGGCTTAGTATGTGCCTGGAGCCCTGCTAAGCTCTTTGCATATACTGAATGCTTGTCATTCAAACTCTGCCAGGTGGCTAAGATGAGATTTGAACCCAGTACATTCTGACTCCAGAGCTTATGACTCTGAAAGCCTATATGCAAAAGCACCAGGGATTTGGAGCTTGAAGGGGACAGGGCCACCCAGTCTCAGGCCCTAGTTTGTCCTATACTGCAGCCCCTCCTCCTGTCTCATAGACAACCAAGAAGATTGCAAACGGGGGCTCAGGACAGGAGCCCAAACCAAATGAACCACTTTCTTGTTTTTTGTTGCACGTTTCTACTTCCTGAAGAGAGGTGGTGAGCAAGCAAACTGCATTTGATTGTGTGTGTGTGTGTGTGTGTGTGTGTGTGTGTGTTTTGTTGTTGTTGTTGTTGTTGTTGTTTGGAGACAGGGTCTCACTTTGTCACCCAAGTTGGAGTGCAGTGGCATGATCTTGGCTCACTGCAGCCTCGACCTCCTGGGCTCAAGTGATCCTCCTGTGTCAGCCCTCCAAGCCAAACAGCTGGGATACAGGTGCGTGCCACTATGCACAGCTAATTTTGTGTATTTTTTGTAGAGACAGGGTTTTGCGATGTTGTCCAGGCTGATGCATTTGCTTTTTGATGAGTTGATTGGCACCTTCAGTGTGAGTAGCATCTGAGGGGCCATCTTGGGACTAGCCACGCACCTTGGTTTGTGTTTAGACCTACACACCATCCCTTTTCCAGCTGGCTATAGCCAAGTTAATGCCCGTGTCACCTCCCTAACAGAGCACAGTTCATGGATGTTATGATGGGGCATGAGGAGGTGCATCAGCAGTTGGAGCCACTTGTGTTAAAATATAACCAAGGCTGGGTGCGGTGGCTCACGCCTGTAATCCCAGCACTTTAGGATGCTGAGGTGGGCAGATCACGAGGTCAGGAGATTGAGACCATCCTGGCTAACATGGTGAAACCCCATCTCTACTAAAAACACAAAAATTAGCCGAGTGTGGTGGCACGTGCCTGTAGTCCCAGCTACTTGGGAGGCTGAGGCAGGAGAATCGCTTGAACCTGGGAGGCAGATGTTCAGTGAGCTGAGATCGTGCCACTGCATTCCAGCCTGGGTGACAGAGAGAGACTCCATCTCAAAAAAAAAAAAAAAAAAAAAAAAAAAACCGAGGCCTGGCGCGGTGGACCTTGCCTGTAATCCCAGCACTTTGGGAGGCCAAGGTGGGCGGATCACAAGATCAGGAGATCAAGACCAGCCTGGCCAACAGGGTGAAACCCCCGTCTCTACTAAAAAAGTATAAAGACTAGCCAGGCATGGTGGTACATGCTTGTAATCCCCGCTATTTGGGAGGCTGAGGCAGGAGAATTGCTTGAACCCGGGAGGCGGAGGTTGCAGTGAGCTGAGATCGTGCCACCGCACTCCAGTCTGGGCGACAGAGCAAGACTCTGTCTAAAAAAAAAAAAAGAGAGAGAGAGAGAGAGAGGTGATGAGAAGCTCATTTGATCTTCATCAGATAGGCTCAAGCTGTTGAAGACACAGGGACGCAGGAACTCTGGTCCTGGCAGGAGAGTGAACTGGTGCGGCCATTGTTGAGAGTTCGCAACTCATGCCCAGGCAATTCCACTTCCAGGAACATGCCCCAGAGCAGCTTGCACACAGGCAGACAAAGACACTTGCCTGAGGATATTCCTCCTGAAAGCATTTATTTGTGCTGGCCAAGGGATGGAAACAATCGAGTGTCCACTCGTAAAAGAATGGGTAGGTTACTGGTAACATAGGCAAATAATGAAACCCCATGCCGCAGCTCCATGGAATAAATGAGAGTGATGTGCTTTAGCTCTAGAAGATGGTAAAAATGTAATGCCAAACAAGAAGTCCTGCAAATACTACCTATGAATGCTGCAATATATGATTTCATGGACACACACACACACACTGACGACAGAAGAATGTTTGCCTGTGGAAGAGGGAGAGAGACAGGAGTGGGTGTGAGAAAGTGGGTGGAAGAATCAAAAACAAAAGAAACACACCCGAGGACCCACGTGTGGTCTCTCGTGATTGTGAGCTGAGCTGATGGTCGTGATTGACCTAGTTTCGAGCATCTGAGGTCCAAAGCGACAAAGAAAAGAAGTGGGGGAGGGGCGAGGACTTCGATGAGCTTTTTATAAGGCTCAGAAATGGTTGGACGTTTGGGGATTTTCCAAACTAGGCCAACAAATACGTCATTAAACTGTATCGGAATTAGTTACTGGGATCCTGCTGGGCCAGGCGCATTCCAGGTGTGTAGTGTGGCTGTCTCACTGTATCCTCACAGCCCCACCTTGAGGTGTTACATCCCATTTCACAGGGGGCTCAGAGAGGTGAGCTGAGCTTCCCCAGGCCACCGACTTGCAGTGTCAGCCCGACCTCTGCCATCTGCCTCCCAGCCCAACCAGGTCATCCTGGCACCCTGTGGGGTTCTGAAAATACATTTCTCCAGGATGGCCTGGAGGTGGTGCTGCTGCAGCTGGTCCAGGACAGGTGAGGAGCCTGAGCCTGCGAGGTGGGGTGGAGACAGATCTTCAGGGAATGTTGGAGTGTCCCCCTGGGCTTGGGCGGGGCCCTGCTCCCCAGTTCTGGGGGCAACAGAGATGCAGGAAGAAGATCCAGGCATTGATTCCCAGCCAGGAGAATTTCTCCCTGGAATTCAGAAGCCTGTGGTCCATTCTTCGCCCTCCCCCAGCTCCCAGGAGAGGGACTGAACATCCTCCAGGAAGGAGACCAAATACCTGGGCTCTGGCCAGGTGCATTGGCTCACCCCTGTAATCCCAGCACTTTGGAAGGCTGAGGTGGGCGTATCACAAGCTCAGGAGTTCGAGACCAGCCTGGCCAATATGGTGAAACCTCCGTCTCTACTAAAAATACAAAAATTAGTGGGCGCCTGTAGTCCCAGCTACTTGGGAGGCTAAGGCGGGAGAATCTCTTGAACCTGGGAGGTGGAGGTTGAAGTGAGCCAAGATTGCACTACTGCACTCCAGCCTGGGTGACAGAGGGAGACTCTGTCTCAAAAAACAAACAAACAAAAAAACCCAGGCTCCATGAAGATAGCTCAGGGTCTGGATTCCAGGAATGTGTGCACAAAAACCTGGGTCTGCATGTGAAAGGAACCCTCCCAATCCTGTCTTTTCCTCCTTTCCTTTCCTTTCTCTTCCTT
>NW_016806112.1:150981-165134 GCF_001698545.2 Rhinopithecus bieti
TTCTTTCTTTCTTTCTTTCTTCTTTCCTTCCTTCTCCTTCCTTTTCTTTTCTTTCTTTTCTTTTCTTGTTTTGAGATGGAGTCTTGCTCTGTCACCCAGGCTGGAGTGCAGTGGCTTGATCTCGGCTCATTGCAACCTCCGCTTCCTGGATTCAAGCGATTCTCCTACCTCAGCCTCCTGTGTAGCTGGGATTAGAGGTGTGTACCAAAATGCCCGGTTAATTTTTTTTTTTGTACTTTTAGTAGAGACAGGGTTTCACTATGTTGGCCAGGCTGGTCTTGAACTCTTGACCTCAAGTGATCCACCCGCCTCGGCATCCTAAAGTGCTTGGATGACAGGCATGAGGCACCATGCCCAGCCCAGACCAAGTGTTTTTCCTGCTGCTCATCTCTCCGAAAAAGAGCTGGCCCTAGCAAGAAACAGATGCCCTGCACAGGGACACATCTGCCTTGCAGGCACTGAAAGGGAGGGAAAGCTGGCAGTGGGGTGGGGGCAAGTCAACTGCATCTGTTTCTTCTGTGATGGAGCAGGGGGAAGGCACAGTTAGCTGCTCCTCCAGCATCCCACTGGCACAGCCTGAGACAAAGGCATGGGTGCAGGCAGTTTACTCGGGATGTGATTCTAGGATGAAGGGTGACAGGGAAAGGAGAATGAGGGAAGGAAGGAGAAAAAGTCGGGGCAAGGATGCCTCACTGAGGTCCCAGCTTCTATAGCAGGGGCTCCACTCCTCTAGGGCTGCCGTGAAGGGTATAGATGCCTCCAAGAGTGATCTGCCAAGAGGATGGGCAGGGGGATGTCCTGGGGCACCCACTCCCTGCACTTCTAGGTCTCACTGGAATACAGGCTGAGCACACAGCCATGGTGTTGCAGCAAGGGAGAGACACATGGAGTTTGCTAGAGGTGACATTGTTAGCATGGAGGAGTCTGCGCTTGTGTGGAACTGTCCACAGCAGCTGCAGCTGAAATCCGGAGCAAGTGGAGAGGATGGGACACAGGACCCTGGCGTCCCAGAAATATGCCTGGATGCTCCCTCCACCTCAGGGTCAGGAAATATTACTGCAGCCCTTCCCTCCTAGAGCGCAGGACTCTCTCCTGAGCCCCCAGTCTGCAGACACAATTGGTCCATTGATCGACATTTGACTCTCCAGAAGCCTCACAGTTTCCTTAAACCGAGAGACCAAAACCAAACTCAGGACCTTCATGTCAAAGCAGCCTCCCTTCTAATTGTCCATCCCAGCATCCACTCAGGTGCCTAAGCGGACAAGCTGAGACCCACCCTTGAATTCTCTGCCTCTGTCATGCTCCACCTCTAGTCACCAATTCCTGTGGATTCCATTCACCTGCCTGTTTTTCTCTTCCTCCAGCCTGCCCATCCTTCCTTCCTTCCTTCTTTCCTTCCTTCCCTCCCTCCTTCCCTCCTTCTCTCCCTTCCTTCTTCCTTTTGTCCTTCCCTATCAAATTAGCCCAGATTAAAAAGAACAAAGCTCGCCGGGCGCGGTGGCTCATGCCTGCACACCTGTAAGCCTGGCATTTTAGGAGGCCGAGGTGGGAGTTCGAGACCAGCCTGGCTAACATGGTGAAACCCCATCTCTACTAAAAATACAAAAATTAGTCAGGCATGGTGGTGGGGGCCTATAATCCCAGCTACTTGGGAGGCTGAGGCAGGAGAATTGCTTGAACCTGGGAGGTGGAGGTTGCAGTGAGCCGAGATTGTGCCACTGCACTCCAGCCTGGGTGACAGGGCGAGACTCCATCTCAAAAAAAAAAAAAAAAAAAAAAAAAAAAAAAAAAGAACAAGACTCAAAACTGCCTGTACTGATGACAATGACAGCACACTCAACATACTTTGGTGACAGGAGGGCACATGGATAACCTTTTGAAAGCCAACATAGCAGAATACATCAGTAGTCACAAATGGTGTTACCTTTTAGCCTAGTTAATCCACTTCAAAGAATCTATCCTGAGAAAATAATCCTATACACAGAAAAGGCTTTCTGCACAAAGATATTTATGGCAGCAGTGTTTATCCTAGCAAAAGCAAAATAAGGCAAAACAACTAACGACAATAGCAAAAAGTTGGCCGCAACCTAGACGTGAATGCTTCGGTAATGGTTAATTTCTCTGTGGTCCACCTTCTTCATGCTAGGCATCCTTCAGGGCTATTGTTCTCTGGGCATCTGTGCTGTGGTATCTTTGCTTCTCGTGCTACCTGCTTTCTGCTAAGGTAACCCTGGAAAGAGGGCGTGGGAGGTAATTAAGATTAGATTCGGTCATGAGGGTGGAGCCCTTATTACAGGATTAATGCCTTATAAAAACAGGAAGAGGCTGGGCGTGGTGGCTCACGCCTGTAATCCCAGCACTTTGGGAGGCTGAGGCGGGTGGATCACCTGAGGTCAGGAGTTGGAGACCAGCCTGGCCAACATGGCAAAATCCCGCCTCTACTAAAAATACAAAAATTAGCTGGGTGTGGTGGTGCACGCCTCTAATCCCAGCTATTTGGGAGGCTGAGGCAGGAGAATGGCTTGAATTCAGGAGGCAAAGTTTGCAGTGAGCCAAGATGGCGCCACGGCACTCCAGCCTGGTTGACAGAGTGAGACTCCATCTCAAAAAACAAACAACAAACAAACAAAACAGGAGGAGATACTGGATGGCTCTCTCCTCTCTGCCACGTGAGGGCACAGTGAGAAGACAGCTGTCTGCAAGAGGAATTGGACCCTCACCAGACACCTGATCTTGGACTTCCCAGCTCCATAACTGTAAGAAATAAATGCTGTGGCCGGGCACGGTGGCTCACTCCTGTAATCCCCAGCACTTTGGGAGGCCAAAACGGGCGGATCACCAGGTCAGGAGATCGGACCACCCGGCCTAACACGGTGAAACCCCGTATCTACTAACAAAAGCAAAAATTAGGCCAGGATAGTGGTGGACACCTGTAGTCCCAGCTACAAGGGAAGGCCTGAGGCAGGAGAATGGCCATGAACCTGGGGAGGTGGAGCTGCAGTGAGTGGAGATCGTGGCCACTGCATGCAGCCTGGGCACAAAGCAAGACTCTGTCTCAAAAAAAAAAAAAAAAAAAAAGAAAAAAAAAAAATGTTAAGTCCTCCAGTCTATGGTAATTTGTTATAGCAGCCTGAGCTGAGACACTTCCAAAGCTCCCCCCTTCTATACCAAATCTTACCCCTTAGTTCTAATGGAATAAGATTTGGCATGGAAGGGCGGAGCTTGATGCATTCTAATTGCTTAATTAATTTCTCTCATCTGAGAGAATTTAAATTAAAATTAAATTTTCTCTTTAAAGGAAGAATAGGGAAAAAAAGGGTGAGAGACGCCATGCTAAACTAGGGTGACACAGCAGCTACCGAGTCAGACATGGTCCCTCACTCTGCAGAGCCCACATGGTGGCAGGGAAGGCAAACATTACATTATTACATGATGACTAAGTGAAAGTAGCCAGACTCAAAAGGTCATATACTATAGAGTTCACTTATATGGTATCCTGTAAAAGGCTAAATTATAATTACAGAAATCAGAACTGTGGTTTCAGGAGCTGAGCTCTGAGGGGTGAGCAGAGATTGCTATTGTCACATAGTGAATGTTGGCAGAGGGCAACAGTGCCTACCAAGAGGCTGTTGAAATAGTCCAGGTAAAATAGGACAATTCCTTAAACTAGGGTAACAGTAGTGGAGATGGACAAATGTGGACAGATTCTAGAAATATTTGGGAACTAAAATCAACTGGACTTGGTGGCCAGTTGGACACATGAGATGGGGAGAGCCAGGGGGCCGGGGGCCTCTGGCTTCTGGTTTGGCCAACCGGTTGTATGGTGGCATCTTCGGAAATAGAGAACCCCTGGAGAAGGGTCAGGTTAGTCGGGGAAGACCCTGTGTTCATTTTCTCCAAGTGGAGTTTGAAAGTATCTTGGAAGAGAACAAGTGTGGTTAAGGAGGCACCATCATGCTTCTCTCCGTCCAGAGGAAAGTTCCTGAACCCCAGACCATATCTAATGGGATCAGGGATGAACCAGCTGGGCTGGGGAGAGCCAGATCAACAACCTGAGGTTTGAAATGAAACACAGATGGAAGGAGAGGAGATGGACATAGGGACCACAGGACAGAGACTTGTTCCCTGAAGGACACACGCTCGTGTTGCTGGCCCCAGTTCCCGCCCACTCTGGAGTCTGGCTGTCCAGTTTTTCCTTGGATTCTGTGAGATAATCTAACATTCTCCCAAAAGTCCCTGTTTTTGATTAAACTAACCTGAATGAGTTTCTACTCTTTGCAGCTTCTAAGACCACCACAGACATATGGCTGTTTGATTTCTGTGCCCTTTTTGAAAGCTCTCTTGGTCTATTTGCCAGATTGTCCACCAGCATTTTAATTGGTTTTATAGTATTTAATTTTGTAAGGCAAGCCCCCCATTATGCTCCTTTTACTTCCCGAATTTCTTGACTATTCTGTGCAATCATTGAACCAGATAAACTATAGAATCAGTCTCTCAAGATAAAAAAATTCATGTGGAGATTTTCACTGAAATCACATCAAATTTATAGATTATTTGAGGGAGGACTGACACTTTTACAATACAGTTCAAGAACAAGATCAGTTTCTCCACTGATTCAAATCTTTTTTTAATGCCTTTCATTCAACTCCTGAGTATATCTTTGCACATTATTTTGCTAAGCGTATTCTTTTTTTGTTCCCCTGATGCATTCGAACGTGTTATTGCCAGCGTAGAGAACAGGCATTGATCTTGATATATTTATCACCTTGTGTCAGCTTCTACAGTCAATGCTGTGATTAGTTCTTATAGGTTTTCAGTTTCTTTCGACTTCTCAGGGTGAGCAAACACATTATCTATAAATAAAGAGAATTTTGTTTCTGCCATGCCATGGGTTATCTTATTCACGTGGCTGGCACCTCTAGAATAAACACAAGTGACAGTTGTGATAGCAGACACCTTTGAAATGTTTCTGCCTTGAATAGAAAGACCCTAATGTGATATTTCCAAAACTGTCATCTGAAGAACACAGATCAGAGGATGCTAATAGTTGTATTGAGGACGAAAACTGTTCTGGGTCCAAATAACTTTAGAATATACCAGGTTAAACAAAGACAAATTCGTTTCTTTAATAGTAATCAGAAAATTTGACATTGACTTGCCTTGCGGATGTGGAAGAAGGAGATATACTAAGTAGCATATCTTGAACTAATTTGACCACTGACATTTGCATGCTGTGCCCTTCTTGTTCCACATCTCCTGTTAAGTAGTGTTCTACAGGGCAGTACTGGGACTGCTGTTCTAAGAATTCACCACGAAGTATGATGTTTGCTGTGATTTCTGGAAAAAGAGTTGTTGGGTGAATAGACAAGTACTTTCTATAGTGGTAAGACTATTTTCTTCAATTCCTGGTTTATTGAGAGTTTTTTTTAAAATTAGAAATAGAAGTTAATTTGATCAAATGTTTGTTAAATGTCTATGGAAATGGTCAACAATTTTCCTCTTCTATTGAGTGACTGATTTTTTTTGGAGACAGACTGTTGCTCTGTCGCCCATGCTGGAGTGCAGTGGTACGTTGTCTGCTCACTGCATCCTCTGCCTCCCAGGTTCAAGTGATTCTCCTGCATCAGCCTCCTGAGTGGCTGGGATTACAGGTGCGCGCCACCATGCCCAGATAATTTTTTTGTATTTTAGTAGAGACAGGGTTTCACCATGTTGCCCAGGCTGGTCTTGAACTCCTGACCTCAAGCCACCCACCTGCCTTGGCCTCCCAAAGTGCTGGGATCATAGGCATGAGGCACCACACCTGGCCAATTTTCCTTTTAAATTAGTATAGTGAAACTCCACCACAATGCATTCTATGTGGTTCAAAATATCCTGCAGGATCAGAGAATCACATGTGGTGGAGTAAGCCCCAGCAGTTAGCAGGCCCTGCACTCCCAGGGTCTGTCTGGTTGTGGCATCTCATGTGCCCCTGCTTCAGCGGCAGATTGCTGTCTCCTAGTGGTTGTTTGCAGCTATGACTTAAATATCCATGGGGAAGATTCTGAACTGAACTGGCTAAGACTTCTAGGATAGGAGCAGCAATTCCACAATCCCCTAGGTTATTTGGTACTAATTTTGTCAAACCATTATACGGAGATTGGCTTGGAAGAATCCCAGGAACACAGGGACTCACCTTCTGGTCCCTGCTCCCTGAATCTGAGTTTCCTGCCCTGTCTTGCCTTCCTCTCCATATGCCTCCCCTCTCCCCACTCAGAAATGGAGAAATTTAGTTGATTCCGGTTTGAGAACTTGGGCTGTGGGTGAAGAACTCAAGCCAACTTCCAATTGCATCATCAAGGGGCTTAGTATTTATTTATTTATTTATTTATTATTATTATTTTATTTTTCTTTTTTTTTCTGAGACGGAGTCTCGCTCTGTTCTGTTGCCCAGGCTGGAGTGCAGTGGCACAATCTCGGCTCACTGCAACCTCTGCCTCCCAGGTTCAAGTGAGTCTCCTGCCTTAGTCTCCCGAGTAGCTGGGATTACTGGTATGAACTACCACACACTGCTCATTATTTACTTATTTATTTATTTATTTTTTGTAGAGACAGGAGTTTGCCATGTTGGCTAGGCTGGTCTCAAACTGTTGACTTCAAGTGATCTGCCTGCCTCAGGCTCCCAAAATTCTGGGATTACAGGTGTGAGCCACCACGCCTGGCCTTGAAATTATTTTTTAAATGAATACTTAGTTGAATGCTATGTACCAAATACTTAACTAAATTATTCAAATGAATAATTTAAATGGACTCCTCCCATCCCTCTGAATTAGGTATTATTATTTCCATTTTATACACTGGAAAACAACCAGAGAGGTTACATTACTTACCCAGGTTACCCAGCTAGTTCCTAGTGAGTAGTGAAGCCAGATTCAAAACCTGGCAGTTTACGTCCAACACCCATGCTCTGGAGTGAAACCAACTTTACCCTTTGCTTCCGGGAATAAATTTGATAATAGTGTGCTACCCTTTTTACTCGATTCTGTTTGCTCACATGTTTTTTAGAATTTTTGCATGTAGGTGACATTTTTTCAACAAAGTTTTCTTATTTTGTGCTTTGTTTTGTTTTGGTGTCAGGATTATCCAAGATTCATAAAACAAATTGAAAATTTTCCATATATTTTAATGCTTTTAGTACTTTGAAAACTTTTAAGGAATTTAGGCAATATCTGTTTGTCAAATGTTTGCTACTTCATCTGTAAAACCATCTGGCCTGGGGCCTTTAACAATTATCTTAAACTTGTTACATTATTAATCATTTCTGGTTTCTCACTATTGAGTCAATTTGAGTCATTTATATTTTGCTGAAGTAATTATTCTGTCTACCTAGAGAAGTTCAGATTTATTAGAATAATAAAACATAGTTTTAGCTTATGATTTTAAAACTCTATATCTTTTCTCTCTTTTAAAGATCTAATCTTAGGGTTGGGTGCTATGGCTCATGTCTGTAATCCCAGTGCTTTGGGAGGCTGAGGGAGGAGGATCGCTTGAGGCCAAAAGTTTGAGACCAGCTTGGGCAGCAGAGTGAGACTCCGTCTCTACAAAAGGAAAGAAAAAAGAAAAGAAAAGAAAACAAAAGAAAAGAAAACAAAAGAAGAAAAGGGAAAAAATATCTCATCTTCCTCGTGATGTATTTTTGTGTTTTATTTCTTTTCATTTCTTCATCAGAATTATAAAAAACGTAATAGTAGTAGAAGTAGAGAAATAATATAGCAAATATTTATAAAGTGTTTACTCTGTGCCAAGCACTGTTCTAAGCTATACTAACTCAATCTTCATAACGACTTTATGAGTTAGGTGCTACTATTATCTAATTTTACAAATGAAGGAATTGAATCACAAAATTAGTTAAGTGACTTGTCTAAGGGCACACAGCTAATAAATGTGGAGCTGGGATTTAAACCTAGGCAATTTCTACTTTTATGTTTCTACTTTTATATTAATTTATGCTTTCTATTTTTTAATTTTTCTTCTTCTAATTTTTTGAGACAAATGCTTGGTTTCTTTATTTGTAATCTTTCTTCTTTGTTAATAAAATTATTTAAGGTCATAAAGTAAGTATGAGTAAAAATAACTCATGGGCTCTGATATTATTGATCTTTAGAAAGAACCAGCTTTGGCCGGGCGCGGTGGCTCACGCCTGTAATCCCAGCACTTTGGGAGGCCAAGGCGGGTGGATCACGAGGTCAGGAGATCGAGACCATCCTGGCTAACACGGTGAAACCCCGTCTCTACTAAAAATACAAAAAATTAGCTGGGCTACTAAAAATACAAAAAAATTAGCTGGGCATGGTGGCGGGTGCCTGCAGTCCCAGCTACTTGAGAGACTGAGGCAAGAGAATGGTGTGAACCCGGGAGGCAGAGCTCGCAGTGAGCCGAGATGGTGCCACTGTACTCCAGCCTGGGTGACAGAGCGAGATGCTGTCTAAAAAAAAAAAAAGAGAGAGAGAACGAACCAGCTTTTAATTTTAATTAATTAATTAATTTGAGATGGAGTCTCACTCTGTCGCCCAGGCTGGAGTGGAGTGGCGTGATCTCTGCTCACTGCAACCTCCGCCTCTTAGGTTCAAGCAATTCTCTGCCTCAGCCTCCTGAGTAGCTGGGATTACAGGCACCTGCCACCATGCCTGGCTGATTTTTTGGTATTTTTAGTAGGCACGGGGTTTCACCATCTTGGCCTGGCGCATCTTGAACTCCTGACCTCGTGATCCACCCACCTTGGCCTCCCAAAGTCTTGGGATTACAGGCTTGAGCCACTGAGCCCAGCCCAGCTTTTTATTTTATTGATTATCTCTATTGCTTTTCTGTTCTTGATTTCATTGATTTATGCTCATAATAATTTTCTTCCTTTTTTGTTTTGAGTTTAATTTGGTCTTTTTCTAATATCTCAAGATGGAAGCTTATATATTTCATTTGATATCTTTCTCTCTTTTTTTGAGACAGAGTCTCTCTCTGTCACCTAGGTTGGAGTGCAGTGGCCTGATCACAGCTCACTACAGCCTCGACTTCCCTGGGCACAGGCTCCTGCCCCAGCATCCCAAGTAGCTGGGATCACAGGTGTGTGCTACCACGCCCAGCTAATTTTTGTATTTTTTTGTACAGGTGGACTTTTGCTATGTTGCCCAGGTTGGTCTCAAACTCTTGGGCTCAAGCAATTTGTCCACCTTTGCCTTTCAAAGTACTAAGATTACAGGCATGAGCCATGGTACCCAGTCTACTACCTTTCTTTAGTTTTCTAACGTGAGCACTTAATGCTATGAATTTCCCTCTAGGCAATGTTTTAGCTGCATCTCACAACTTTTTGTATTGTAATAAAACACATATACATCAGAAGAGAAGGGAAGAATTTTTTAAAAACACACACATAGCTTAAGATCTATAGTATTAACAAATTTTTATATATACATAAAACAGTACAGTATTGCTAACCATTGTTGGATAACATATCTGGAACTTTTTCATCTTGCATGACTGAAACTGTATACCCATTGCACAGCAACTCCCTATTTCGCTTTCCCGCAGTCCCTGGCAACCACAATTTTCCCACAAAATTTTGTATGTAGTATTTTTATTTTCACTAAATTCAAAATATTTTCTTTTTTTGAGATGGAGTCTTGCTCTGTCCCCCAGGTTGGAGTGCAGTGGTGCAATCTCGATCTTGGCTCACTGCAACCTCTACCTCCTGGGTTCAAGTGATTCTCCTGCCTCAGCCTCCCAAATAGCTGGGATTACATGGGCGTGCCACCATGCCCGCTAATTTTTGTATTTTCAGTAGAGACAGGGTTTCACCATGTTGGCCAGGCTGGTCTCAAACTCCTGACCTCAAGTGATCCTCCTGGCATATGGCCTCCCAAAGTGCTGGGATTACAGGTGTGAGCCATTGTGCCTGGCCCAAAACATTTTCTAAATTTCCCTTGAGACTTTCTTTTTGAGCCAGGGGTTACTTAGAAGTATGTTATTTAATTTCAAAATACTTGAGGATTTTAAAAGATAGCTTCCTGTTATTGGTTTTTGGTGTAATTATTTTATGGTCAGAGGACATTGTATTCTCTCTATTCTTTTACAAGTGTTAAAGTTTGTTTTATAGCCCAGAATGCAGTTTATCTTGATGAATGTTTTACGCACACTTGAAAGAATGTATATGCTGCTCTTGTTGAATGGAGTGTTCTATAAATATCAGTTAGGGCGCATTGGTTGAGACTGATGTTCAGATCCTCCATATCCCTGCTAATTTTTGTTTATTTTTTCTATTGGAGTGTTTAACTCACCAATTGTAATAGTGGATTTCTCTATTTCTCATTTTAGTTCTATCAGTTTTTGCTTCGTGCTTCTTGAAGCTCTGTTGTTACATGCATAAATCTTTAGGATTTTTATATCTTCTTGGTGAATTAACCTTTTTCTTTTTTTTTGAGATAGTCTTGCTCTGTCACCGAGGCTGGAGTGCAATGGTACCACCTCGCCTCACTGCAACCTCCCGCCTCATGGGTTCAAGAGATTCTCCTGCCTCAGCCTCCCGAGTAGCTGGGATTACAGGCACGTGCCACCACACCTGGCTAATTTTTTCATTTTAAGTAGAGACAGGGTTTCACCATGTTGGCCAGGCTGGGCTCAAGAGATCCACCCACCTCAGCCTCCCAAAGTGTTGGAATTACAGGCATGAGCTACACACCTAGCCTTAACCTTTTTATTATTATGTAATATCTCTCTTTGTCGCTGGTAATATTGCTTGTTTTGAAGTCTACTTTGTCTGATACTAATATAGCCACTCCAGCTGTCTTTTGATCGGTATTTACATGACTTAACCTTTTCTATCGTTTTACTTTTAATCTGTCTATGTAATTATATTAAGGTGGGTTTGATGTAGAAAGCATGTAGTTGGGTCTTGTGTAAATGTGTGTATGTGTGTGTTCAATCCAATCTGATAATGTGTCTTTTTTTTTTTTTTAGACAGTCTTGTTCTATCACCCAGGCTGGAGTACAGTGGCACGATCTCAGCTCACAGCAACCTCCACCTCCTGGATTCAAGTGATTCTTGTGCCTCGGCCTCCCAAGTAGATGGGATTACAGGCACACATGACTATGCTTGACTAATTTTTGTATTTTTAGTAGAGATTCAGTTTCGCCATATTGGCCAAGCTGGACTTGAACTCCTGGCCTCAAGCGATCCACCCACTTCGGTCTCTCAAAGTGCTGGGATTGCAGGCATGAGCCACTGTGCCCAGCCAGTGTTGTCTTTTAATTGGTGTGTTTAGACCAGTCTTCTGGCTTTTGCAATAGCACAGGTGGCTAAAACTCTAGGAGAATCTATTGTATAGCTCCACATGGCTTTGGCCACCCTCAGGGTAATGCAAAGAGAGAAAAGAAAGAGGAAAAGCAAGGGGGATTCCCCCCTCACACACCCTATTCCTGGTTCATCTGGCAAGAAAGATGGGTTTTCTTTGGGGGTTTTGGGTGTCTGTGCCACCACCCCTGCCACCATAGTGTAGCTTTCTGACTGGTTCACCCTTAGGACAGGTTGAAAGAGAGAAAAGAGAAAAAAAGGTACTATATACTCCATAACTCACAAGAGGCTGCTTTTCCAATTCTCCATTCAGGAAGATGGGTTTTTTGTTGCCTGCGCCTGCTACACAGTTCCAGATTTGGGCCACCCTCGGGTCAAAGCTGGGTGATAAAAGAGGAACACAACCCTGGAAACTCACCCCATTGGGGTCTTTCTTCAACTTTTTGCCCCTCTTGCCAATCTACTTGTTATTTCCTGAATCCTCAGGCAGTGCTTTTTGTATTTTGTCTAGATCTTTTAGTTGGCAGTCAGTGGGACAGAGAGGCTGTGGTGGCGCACACTGCCTTGGCCAGCATCAGAACTCCGGTGTAGAATTCGCAAATTGAATTGGTGTGTGACATAGTTACATATGCTTAAGCTATTACTGCATACTTCTAAGTTGTTATTTATTTATTTATTTTTGAGACGGAGTCTTGCTCCATTGCACAGGCTGGAGTGCAGTGGCACAATCTCAGCTCATTGCAACCTCTGCCTCCTGGGTTCAAGCGATTCTCCTGCCTCAGCCTCCCAAGTAGCTGGGATTACAGGTGCGTGACACCAGGCCCGGCTAATTTTTTGTATTTTTAGTAGAGATAGGATTTCACCATGTTGGTCAGGCCGGTCTCAAACTCCTGACCTCAGGTGATCTGCCCGTCTCGGCCTCCCAAAGTGCTGGGATTGCAGGCATGAGCCACTGTGCCTGGCCCTAAATTGTTCTTTAAAATGGCATGCCAATTTACATTACACTAAAGCTCTAAAAAATCTTCTCTTGATTTCCTTACCAACAACTGATATCCAACTTTCTATTTTTTCCCCAATCTATTGGGTGAAGAGAAATAGTATCTTGTTGATTTGATTTCATGTTCTATGTTTGCTAGTGAAGTTGGAGCATCTTTTTATATATTTTCAGCCATTTATATATCCTCATTTGTAAAAGAAAAAAAAAAAGTCCCTTTCTATCCTTTGCCCATTTTTCTATTTGGTCATTTGTCTTTTTATTATTGATTTGTTGAAATTGCCTGTGTAGTTTCTACTGTTTGGAATTTATCAGGGTTTACTTTGAGACTCATTACTTAATCAATTTGCTTATATGTTCTGTGAGCATTGGAAAAAAAGCAATTCCCTGTTCAAATTCTACCTAGATATATTAAAACAATCTTGTTAATTTTGTTATTTAGATTGTCTTTATGATTTAAAAAATACCTGACCTGTTAAATTTTGAGTCAGGTGTTTTAAAATCTCCCACTCTGCATGCTTTTGTAAAATTCTCCTAGTTTTCAATTTTGCTTTTTGTTTGAGATGGAGTTTTGCTCTTGTTGCCCAGGCTGGAGTGCAATGGCACGATCTCAGCCCACCGCAGCCTCCGCTTCCTGGGTTCAAGTGATTCTCCTGCCTCAGCCTCCCCAGTAGCTGGGATTACAGGCATGTGCCACCACGCCTGGCTAATTTTGTATTTTTAGTAGAGACTGGGTTTCTCCATGTTGGTCAGGCTGGTCTCAAACTCCTGACCTCGGATGATCCGGCCACCTCAGCCTCCCTAAGTGCTGGGATTACAGGCGTGAGCCACCACGCCCGACCTCAATTTTTGCTTTATGCTTTATATATTCTTTTCAGTATTTCTGCCCACGTATCTGTCTGATTCAGATTCATGGTTAATCAGCCACTCAGTGATTGAGCAGGAGGAAGTCTGGGTCCTGCGAGGTGGCTCATGCCTGTAATCCCAATGCTTTGGGAGGAAGAGGCAGGAGGATCGCTTAGGCCTAGGAGTTCGAGACCCTGTCTCTACAAAACAAAACAAAACAAAACAAAACAAAACAAACAAACAAACAAAAAAAAAGATAGGAGCAGTGGTTTGCATTTGTAGTCCCAGCTACTCAGGAAGCTGAGGTAGGAGGATACTTGAGCCCAGGAGGTTGAGGATGCAGTGAGCCGTGTTCATGCCACTGCACTTCAGCCTGGGAATCAGAGTTAGACCCTATCTCAAAAACAAAAAACAAAAGCACGAACTCTGGTGTTAGGGTACATGGGTTCAAATCTTGGTTCTTCCCCTTACAAAATATGTAGGGATAGTGTAATTACTTAATCTTTCTAAGCTTTAGTTTCCTCATCTGTTAAATGGGGCAAAAAATATAGCATTTACCTCACATAATTGTTACCAGATTAAATGAAATTATGTAAGTGTTCAACAAATGGCGATATTTTCTGGATGATTGGATATTTTATCAATACAAGTATAAAAAAAATCCCAGCCAGGCATGGTGGCTCACGGCTGTAATCCCAGCACTTTGGGGGGACGAGGTGGGTGGATCACCTGAGGTCAGGAGTTCGAGACCAGCCTGGCCAACATGGTGAAACCCTGTCTCTACTAAGATATAAAAATTAGCCAGGTGTGTTGGTGTGCACCTATAATCCCAGTTACTCTGGAGGCTGAGGCAGGAGAATTGCTTGAACCCAGGAGGCAGAGGTTGCAGTGGGCCGAGTTTGTGCCACTGCACTCCCGCCTGGGCAACAGAGCGAGACTCTGTCTCAAAAAGAAAAAAAAAAAAAAAAAAAAACAACCCCCAGTTCCATTTTA
>NW_016806112.1:166185-204089 GCF_001698545.2 Rhinopithecus bieti
AAAAAAAAAAAAAAAAAAAAAAGAGCTGTCCTTTACAATGTCTTAATGCCTCTTTCCTTATCATCCACACTTCAAAAGCATTATTAAATTAACAATAAGATAAATTACACATTATTATTAATTGTTTATGCCTCTTATATTTCAATAATCCTTTTTGAAAGATTGCATAAAATTCCACAACCACATTGTCAGCCATTAGAATAAACTATCGGCTTAACAGTTTTGATTTCTTACTCATGTTTCTTATAGACCAAATTTTAAAATACCTTATTTTGACTAGATACTTCTTGAAGTAACTTTTTCAGAAAGGATATATTGGTGGTACAGGTCTGAACTGCTTTTGTCTTTTATGAATATTATTCTGACTGGGTATAGAATTCTAGCATCACATAAAAAAATAAAAAGAATTCTAGCATCAAAATCCTTTTAGTTCCAGAACTCTGTAAAAGATGTCTTCTCTCTCACACTTAGTGTGGTAAATTTGATATCCGCTGCCAATTTTTTATTCCTTTCCTTGTCAATAGCCTGTTTTGTGTATCTGTTTTGTCTATCACCCACTAAAGAGGGTGAACTACAAGCAGCATTACTAAACAGCAACCCTTAGAAAACTCATATCTTGTGCCCCTCTCAAGAGGGCTTGGTGGTGGCATTCAGCCATGGGTCCCTAGAGGTCAGGGAGGAGATTCAAAATATTTAACAAGCAGTAGGGCAGCAGCACTGAAGGTGAACAGCAGGGCAGTGCAGTGCCGCCAGGATGCTGCACAAGCGTGGCATCTCAACCCTGGCTGGCAGCCTCCTTTGAGCTGTTGTCCCCTGGCACGGTCCCCTTGTCTGGCTGCCTTCTCTGTAGTTCTTCTCTTCCCTGAGACCCCTCTGTATTTACAGAAACCTGGTTTCTAATGTGCAGGTTTCTATGATTAAAATGCAGCAGCCACTGTTTTGCTGCTGTTACTCCTCTCTCTTTCCCATTAAAAAATCATTTCAGTTACAGAAGAAATACGTTAACAGACGTACAAAAAATGAAAAGTGATTCCTTGAGCTCACTCCAAGGTAAGCACTGTTTAGTAGTTTAGTATGTCCTTTAAGAACTTTGGACGGGATGCAGTAGCACACAACTCAAATCCCAGCACTTTGGGAGGCCAAGGCAGGTGGATCGCTTGAGCTCAGGAATTTGAGACTAACTTGGCAACATGGCAAAATCCCATCTCTACAAAAATTCAAAAATGAGCTGGGTGTGGTGGTGCACCTCAGCCTCAGGAGGCTGAGGTGGGAGGATTGCTTGAACCCAGGAAGTGGAGATTGCAGTGAGCTGAGATCAGACTTTGTCTCAAAAAAAAAAAAACAAAAAAACAAAAAAAAAACTTTGTCGATGCACACAACACTCACTTTTTTTCTTTTCCAAAATCGGAATCATACTAATTCTCAAGTTCTATAAATGTATTGTTAACTGAGTCATATTGTGGGCATTTTGCTAAGTGCACATTCATATCTACCTCAGTATCCCCCCCAACCCCCTTTTTTTTTTTTTTTTTTGAGACAGAATGTCACTCTGTTGCCCAGGCTGGAGTGCAGTGGCGCGATCTCAGCTCACTACAACCTCCACCTCCTGGGTCCAAGTGATTCTCTTGCCTCAGCCTCCCGAGTAGCTGGGATTAACAGGCATGTGCCACCATACCTGGCTAATTTTTGTATATTTAGTAGAGATGGGGTTTCACTATGTTGGCCAGGCTGGTCTCAAACTCCTGACCTCATGATCCGCCCACCTCAGCCTCCCCAAGTGCTGGGATTGCAGGTGTGAGACAGCGTGCCTGGCCTACCTCACCCTTTTAAAGCCTGAGTACTATTCCGTTTGTGTTTAAAACGCCACTGTCTAACAGAGATGTAATGTGAGTCTCACATGTAATTTTAATTTTCTCATAGCCACGTTAAAAAAATTCAATGAAACAAATGGAATTAATTTTAATAATATATTTTACTTAACTCAGTGTGTCCAATATATTACAATTACAACATGTAAACATATACAATTATTAATAACATAATTTACATTCTTTCAGAACATTAAGTCTTTGAAATCTAGCATGTATTTTACACTTACAGCACATCTCAATTTGGAATAGCTATTTTTTTGTCTTAAGGAATGGGATCTTGCTCTGTTGCCTAGGCTAGCATGCGGCGACACAATTATAGCTCACTGCAGCCTCAAACTCCTAGGCTCAAGCGATCCTCCTGCCTCAATTCCCCAAGTAACTGGGATTACAGGGTACCTGACTAATTTTTTAAAAAAATTTTTTTGTAGAGATGGTGTCTCACTTTGTTACCCAGGCTGGTCTCCAACTCTTGGCTTCAACCGATCTTCCCACCTTGGCCTCCCAAAGTGCTGAGATTACAGGGGTGAGCCACCATGCTTGGCCCTGGACTAACCACACTTTAAGTGCTCAGTAGCCATATGTGGCCTGTGGCCACTATACTAGGTGACGTAGGCATCAACCGTAACTTATTTACCTGTGGGCCTGCTGATGGAAATAAAGGTTGCTTCCAATGTTTGCTATTCTAAGCAATGCCACAGTAAACATTCTTATGCTTATCGCGTTATACGTGCATGTGATTATTTCTTTAAGATAGATTTATAGAGCTGAAGCTTCTAGGTCAGAGAGCGTCTGCATTTTATAGTGTCATAGATATAGCCAAATCACTCTCTCATAAGGCTAAACCAATTTATGCTTTCACCAGCAGTACATAAGAATGATGGTTTCCCCACACTCCTGCCAAATTGGAGGGCATTTCTTTTAAACACTTGGTTATCTGTACCCTGGTGCAATGTGTTGCATCACAGAGGGGGAGGCTCATTTTCAAAGCTGCATTTTCCCCAATTGGTTACCATTATTGGTCAGATAGAGAATGTGTTGGGCTGTGTAGATGACGGAAAACCCAACACACGTTGACTCAAACAAATAACTTATTTTCTCATGTAAAAATATGGAGAAAGGTGGCTGCTTACGGTGGTCGATCCCTTCCTTATCCCTTCAAAGCTCTTTCTCACTTTCGGCCAGGTGCGGTGGCTCATGCCTGTGATCCCAGCACTTTGGGAGGCCGAGCGGGTGGATCACCTGAGATCAGGAGCTTGAGACCAGCCTGGCCAACATGGGGAATCCCCATCTCTACTAGAAATACAAAAATTAGCCAGGTGTGGTGGCGGGCGCCTGTAATCCCAGCTACTCAGGAGGCTGAGGCAGGAGAATGGCTTGAACCCAGGAGGCAGAGGTTGCAGGGAGCCAAGATCAAAAACAAAACAAAACAAAACAAAAAACCAAAAAAACCCTTTCTCTCTTTCTAACTCAGTGTTCTTAGCAGGTGGGCCTCTCTCTCCTCATGACTGTCAACTTGCACTCACTTTTTTTAGGGTCACGAGGTAGCTGTCACCACTCCAGACAGCATGTCTCTGTTTCTGGCAGGGTGGAGGAAAGGCAGATGACACTAGCTGCTTCTTACCCAGAAGCCACCTGGAATACTTACATTTCATTGTCAAAACTGGATCTCATGGCTATCCCCATTGCAAAAGAGCCTGGGAAAAGAGTAACAGCTTTTTGGCCTATAGTGGATGGTGGCAAGGGTAAGTGAGATTGGCAATGGCTGATTGATTGGACAAAAACAGTGTGCTATACCATCTACCCCAATTGTAGGTCTGAGGCCTTCATGTAAAGAATCCCATGGTTGAATTTAGGGCCACAGTCCTTGTTCTGGTCATAGCCCCTGGCTGCACTCATCAGCCTGACACCACCATGCCTGCCTTCTCATTGTAGTCTGCTTCAAAACACAAATTTCAGGGATCCTTCTGGGTCCTGCTTGTGGCTGGAGAAGAGGAGCTCCTAGGAAGAGTGCTTAGGCAAGGTGCAGTGGCTCACACCTGCAATCCCAGCATTTTGCCAGGCTGAGGCAGGTGGATTGCTTGAGCTCAGGAGTTTGAGACCAGCCTAAGGGCAACATAAGGAGACCCTGTCTCTACAAAAATAAAAATAAAAAAGAGAAAGAAGAAGAAGAAAAATTAGCTGGGTGTGGTGGCACACTCCTGTAGTCCCAGCTGCTCAGGAGGCTGAGGTGGGAGGATCAACTGAACACTGGAAGACAAGGCTGCAGTGAGCCAAGATTGTGCCACTGAACTCCAGCCTGGGCAACAGAGCGAGATTCTGTCTCAAAAAAGAGAAAAAGGGCCTGGTGCGGTGGCTCATGCCTGTAATCCCAGCACTTTGTGAGGCTGAGGTGGGCAGATCATGAAGTCAAGAGATGGAGACCATCCTGGCCAATATGGTGAAACCCATCTCTACCAAAAATACAAAAATTAGTCTGGGCATAGTGGCTTGTAATCCCAGTACTTCGGAAGGCCAAGGCGGGAGGATCCCCTGAGGTCGGGAGTTCGAGACCACCCTGACCAACTTGGAGAAACCCCGTCTCTACTAAAAACACAAAAAATTAGCCAGGCGTGTTGGTGCATACCTGTAATCCCAGCTACTCAGGAAGCTGAGGCAGGAGAATCGCTTGAACCCGGGAGGCAGAGGTTGTGGTGAGCTGAGATCACACCATTGCATTCCAGCCTGGGCAACGAGAGTGAAACTCTATCTTAAAAAAAAAAAAAAAAAAGGCTGGGCGCGGTGGCTCAAGCCTGTAATCCCAGCCACCCCCCCCTCTTTGGGGAGGATTGAGGCGGGTGGATCACGAGGTCAGGAGATCGAGGACCATCCTGGCATAACATGGGTGAAACCCATGTCTCTACTAAAAATACAAAAAATTAGCGGACGTGGGTAGCAGGCCTGTAGTCCAGCTACTCGGCTGAGGCTGAGCAGGAGAATGGCGGAACCCGGGAGGCGGAGTTTGCAGGTGAGTGGAGATCGCAGCCACTGCATTCCACCACTGGGCAGACAGAGGAGGACTGTGTCTCAAAGAAAAAGAGAGAAATACCAAAAATTAGCTGGGCATGGTGGCACGCACCTGTAGTCCCAGCTACTTGGGAGGCTGAGGCAGGAGAATTGCTTGAACCTGGGAGGCAGAGGTTGCAGTGAGCCGAGCAAGATCTTGCCATTGCACTCCAGCCTGGGCAATAGAGCAAGATTCCATCTCAAAAAAAAAAAAAAAGGAAAGGAAGAAAAGAGAAAGAAAAAGAAAGAGAGAGAGAGAAAGAAAGAAAGAGAGAGAGAGAGAGAGAGAGAGAGAGAGAGAGAGAAAGAAAGAAAAAGAAAGAAAGAAAGAAAGAAAGAAAGAAAGAAAGAAAGAAAGAGAAAGAAAAGAAAAGAAAGAAAAAAGCAAGCAAGCTAGCTCACAATAGGCAGCTTCTGACTTGGTTCCTAATGACCTCACATTCTGATGGTCACGCCCTTGGGTGTTCACCTCCCCTTGGGCGTGACCTGCTTCTAAAGAATATGAGATGGCAAAAGTGATGAGACGTCATGTCTGGAATTAGGTCACAAAATACTTGGCTTGCTGCCATCCCCTCTCTGTTGCCTTCTCAGCTCGGGTGCTTTGTTGATGCCAGCTGTCATGTGGGAAAGGCTTATGTAAGGTGGGACTGAGGGTGCCTCTGGCCAACATCCCACGAGGAACTGAATTCTGCCAACAGCCACAGGAGTGAGTTTGGAAGCAGATCCTTCTCCAATTAGCCTTAGGATGACCGCAGCCCAAGCCAACACCTTAACTGCAGCCTCTGAGAGACCTCGGAGCAGAGGACCCAGCTAAGCTGCACCTTGTAAGAGTCCAGACCTGCTAGAAGCCGTGATATAACAAATGCTTTTGTTTCAGCCCCCTATGTTTTGGGGCAATTTGTCACGCAGCAGCAAAGAACTAATCCAGTGCTGCTGGAAAACCATCTCCTTGAGAGCAACCAACTGCTTTCTCGGTATCATTTTCCTGCCCTTTAAAAATTCACTCTTCTTACAAAACTTTAGGGCAAGGGTAACTGTAATTAAGAGGAAAAAGTAATTTACAGGCATTCAGAGGACAGAGAGGTGTTGTGCAAACCTTTCCCATCTTCTCACATTTTCTGATGAGTTTCTTGGGACTTCATCTCAGGAGAGAGGCTAGGGATGGAGCTCCCCTTGTTGCCAGAAGGACTCATACATCCATGAGGAATACTCCTGACTTTTCTCTGCATCCCTCACTGATTCTGCCCCCAGGCAGGTGAGACTTGACTGTGCATATTCGGGAGTAGGAACTGAGCCTGCACCTCCCAACCCCTGTGGGGCTCTGCTGACCCATTGGCCTGCCTGCAAGGAGGGTGCCTGCTGCCTGTTCGTGACAGGGGTACTGTAGGCAGCCCCAGAAGCCTCTGCCCATCCCTGTGAGTGGAAGGGGCAAATTCAGTTCAGGAGGAGCGTGAGGAAGCCCACTGGGTGGCTCACGGAGCCATGCTCTCCAATCCGCTTCGTCAGTCACCCAGACCGTATTTCACCTGTCTCTGTGACTTCTTTCCCATTGCTTCCAAGCTCAAAGGGAAAGAGAGGGGTTTTATTGGTTGTCTCTACCCCCAAATATCAATAGGTGTATCCAACATCACTGAGTTTTTAAATTTTTTATTTTATTAAAAAAATTTTTTTGAGATGGTCTTGCTCTGTTGCCCAGGCTAGAGTGCAGTGGCACCATTTCGACTCACTGCAAACTCCACCTCCAGAGTTCAAGTGATTCTCCTGCTTCAGCCTCCTGAGTAGCCGGGATTATAAGCGTGCACCACCACGCCGGGCTAATTTTTGTATTTTTAGTAGAGATGGGGTTTCATCATGTTGGCCAGGCTTCTGACCTCAAGTGATCTGCACACCTCGGCCTCCCAAAGTGCTGGGATTACAGGCATGAGCCACTGCACCCGGCCCCCAATCACTGAGTTTTTAATTGAAGATATGAAGCAAGTTTTGATAGAAAGGAAGAATCAGGCTGCTGGGGCACGGTGGGTGGAGGTGCGAGGGGTGTGTGTCTCCTTTGTGCCTTCGTGTCCCTGGGCTATCCCTGACACAGGGGTGCCTGTGAGCGAGTGGGTATGTGTGTCTGTGTCTACAGCTGCCCGTCTCTCTTCTATACCAAGGACAGGCACTCCTGGGTCCCCTTCTGGTTCTGGCTTCTCTCCGGGTGGGTGGGTCTCCCCAGAGTCTGGGGAAGGTTTTGACTCGACACAGCGTCCCTTCCCTCAGAGGCCCAGGGCCCCGCAGAGCAGACCCTGCTCCTCCAAAACACCTGCC
Organism: Rhinopithecus bieti; assembly: GCF_001698545.2. Classification (NCBI taxonomy): domain Eukaryota; kingdom Metazoa; phylum Chordata; class Mammalia; order Primates; family Cercopithecidae; genus Rhinopithecus; species Rhinopithecus bieti. Next base: position 173,403 of record NW_016806112.1, read on the forward strand.
GGCCAGCACCCACCGGAACTGCGGTGCAGGGTTTGGAGTGGGCCCCCCAAGCTGCTCCTGCCCCTGCTGCTTCCCGGCATTCCCCATGTTCAATGTGTGATTTTTTACGATCGATCTTATATCCGGCACAATCAGATTTATGGCTCCTGCATCTTATGAAATTACACAGATGTTGCTGCTCTGCTTCTCTCCAGGACAGTAAAAGGCAATAACGTTCTTGCAGATTTCGACAGCAGGCAATTCAATAAAGGGCCATGTATATTTTATAAGTACAATAAAGACGAGGCTCTGTGCCCGCACTGCGGCCCGCCAGGGCCCGGCACTGCATTGGCCGCCACCCGCACCCCACCTTTGCTGTCTGCTTGTCGATCAGGCCTCTCCCCACCGTCACACAGGGGACCAGGGAGATTTATCCTTTTTCTGATCCATTACTTAAGTTTGGCTCCAGGGACCCTGCAATGGGGGCTGTTTAAAATTTAAAGGTGTTTGTGGAACTTAATACTTTCCTCCCCCTGATTTGCACTATAAAATTTTATCTATATTTTTGTTGCCCCATAAAACGTTTCTATCTTATCAGGATGGCTTGTCCTTTTACGGGCAAAACCATAAATACCTGATGAGGTAAGGGTTGGTGGAAGGTCTCACAGAGGAGTCCCATGGGGAGGCAGGAGAAGAGAACTCTTCCCAGGTCTGCACTCGACACCCTGGGTGGCCAATTGTGAGCCGCCATCCCTCCCTGAGACTCAGTTTCTTCACCTGTGAAATGAGGAGCACCACAGCATCCACTACACGGGTGCCGGACCCACTACACAGGTTGCAAGGACTCAGGGCAGCGTGGCACCAGATGCCTTCACTTGGTGCCTGGCATAGCATGTGCAAAGACTTAGAGGAGGGAAGAGTCTAGGTGTGTTAGGGGAACACGATGGAGCTCTGTAGAGGGAAGTGGTTTCCTCCCCAGGGTCAGGATGACTGTGCCAGGCTGGGCTGGGAGCAAATCTGTGTGTCAGCTTGGCAGTCACTTACCTCTCTGGGCCTTGTGTCCTCATTTATAAAATGGAGATGTCTAAGTTCCCATCTCCTTGGGGTGTAGAGTGGATTAAGACTTACTGCACTGCAGGTGGCTCAGAGCCCCACACATAGTACCTGCTTCCCAGATAGGATCACGTGGGGCTGGTTTTGTTTGTTTGTTTTTTGTTTTGTTTATTTGTTTTTGAGACGGGGTTTCACTCTTGTTGCCCAGGCTGGAGTGCAATGGCATGATCTCAGCTCACCACAATCTCCGCCTCGCCGGTTCACTGCAACCTCCGCCTCCCAAGTTCAAGCGATTCTCCTGCCTCAGCCTCCTGAGTAGCTGGGATTACAGGCATGCGCCACCACGCCTGGCTAATTTTTGTATTTTTAGTAGAGACGGGGTTTCTCCATGTTGGTCAGGCTGGTCTCAAACTCCCGACCTCAGGTGATCTGCCCGCTTCATGTTTTTTTGGTTTGTTTGTTTTGTTTTGTTTTGTTTTGTTTTGAGACGGAGTCTCGCTCTGTCGCCCAGGCTGGAGTGCAGTGGCCCAATCTCAGCTCACTGCAAGCTCCGCCTCCCGGGTTTACGCCATTCTCCTGCCTCAGCCTCCCGTGTTTTTTTTTTTTTTTTGAGACAGAGTTTCTCTCTCTCTCCCAGGCTGGAGTGCAATGGCACGATCATGGCTCACTGCAACCTCTGCCTCCCAGGTTCAAGCGATTTTCCTGCCTCACGCTCTGGAAAAGCTGGGATTACAGGCGCTCACCACCACCCCTGGCTAATTTTTGTATTTTTTTAGTAGAGACAGGGTTTCATCATGTTGGCCAGGCTGGTCTCAAACTCCTGACCTCAGATGATCCACCCAAAGTGCTGGGATTACAGGTGTGAGCCACTGTGCCCGGCCACATGTGGCTGTTATTGTTATTGTGTTATTGTTATAAAGCAGCTTCCCAGGGAGGAAAATATAAGAAGGTGCTCACTCCCAGAGGTATGTAAGTGCACGGTGAGCACCTCCTTTTGCACTCTGGTTTACTTTGGGCCTGGCCCAGCTACCTAGGACTCTTCCACCTTGGCTGGTAGGCAGATGTGCCTGGACAGAAGCAGGCACCTGGGATTCAGGCGGCAGGAGCAGTTTCACCTAGAATAGAACCAACTTGAAGTCTAGTCAATATTGGGACAAGATCAGACATATCCTGTTGGGGCCAAGCCAGGCCTGTCCCTTGCGGGTGATATTCACATGCCTGCTTTGGGCCCGGTGCTTGCTGGGCACTGACAGTGTTGAGGAGAATCCAACCTTATCTCTGCTCTCAAACAGTGCCCAGTCTAGCTGTGTGAGGTGGTGGTGAGAGGCATCAGAAAAGACTTCATGAAGGAGGTCAGTTGAGCTGGACCCAGAAGTGGGCAGAGCATTCTTCAGGGGGTCCCAGCATGGATCACAGCATGGAGTGTGGAAAGGACCAACCCGTGGGGGCCGAGAGGGCAGGTCAGTGTCTGGGTGAGGAGTATTTGTCTCTTGAAACTCCTGGTGATCAAGGTGCAGGTGCAGCTCCTCAGGGAACCAAAATATAAACAAGAGTCAGTTAGTGCCTTCCAGGGAATGGGAGGAGTATATCTTCTCCAGACGAATTCAAAACCCAGAGGTGTGAGGTTGGGACCTCAAACGCTGCCGTGGCTAACCTCGGTGAGGTCAGGGGCTCCAATGGGTCTAGCTAGAACTGCACCAGCGTTAAGTACAGTGGTCCTCAAACTTAGATTTGTGCTAGAATCCCTTGGGGAGACTGTCACATGCCTTTATCCAGTCCTTCCTGCTCCCAAGAGCCACAGCAAGGGAAGCAGGATTGGGCAGAGGGTGAAGGTGAACTGCCATGTAGGAAAGCAGAGGCCTCAGCTGATTGTGCCAGGAGATTTGAAGCTGGGACAGCTCTTCAGAGATACTCTGAGTTGAAGCTGGGCCTCCTCTGCACCGACCAGTCACTGAGGATGTGCCATCCTGAGGAAAGGAATGTAATCTTGGAGGAGGCAGGTCCTTCCAGCCAAGGGCAACTCCCAGGGAGGGAGGAGTTTAGTTGTAAGCTGTCAACAGGTGACTTCTGGAAGCTGAGTGAGTGCCTCGGACCTGAGGGGAATCTTGGCAGCTCATCACAGCTGCCATGACACCTAGGCTTGCCCTGTCAGTGGGGATGGCTGGGCACCCATCCCAATAAAAATCCATTGACCCTTAGGTTTGTTTCATATTTCCAACACAAAAAAGATAAATGTTCAAGGTGATGGATATCCTAAATGTCATCATTTGATCATTACATATTGTATGCGTGTATTGACGTATCACATATACCCCAAAAATATGTACGACTATTCTGTATCAATTAAAAAATTCAGGGCCGGGTACGGTGGCTTAAGCCTGTAATCCCAGCACTTTGGGAGGCCGAGACGGCGGATCACAAGGTCAGGAGATCAAGACCATCCTGGCTAACACGGTGAAACCCCATCTCTACTAAAAAATACAAAAAACTAGCCGGGCGAGGTGGTGGGCGCCTGTAGTCCCAGCTACTCGGGAGGCTGAGGCAGGAGAATGGCGTAAACCCGGGAGGTGGAGCTTGCAGTGAGCTGAGATCCGGCCACTGCACTCCAGCCTGGGCGACAGAGCGAGACTCCGTCTCAAAAAAAAAAAAAAAAATTCAGACCTGCCACCTCACACTCATTAGGATGGCTATTATCAAACAACCCCAGAAAATAGCAGGTGTTGGTGAGTACATGGAGAAATTGTGGTAAAATACCCGAAACAAGCTAGGTGTGGTGGCTCACGCCTGTAATCCCAGCACTTTGGGAGGTCGAGGCAGGTGGATCAGGAGATCAGGAGTTCAAGACCAACCTGGCTGAGATGGTGAAACCCCGTCTCTACTAAAAATACAAAAAAAAAATAGCTGGGCATGGTGGCGAGTGCCTGTAATCCCAGCTACTCGGGAGGCTGAGGCAGATAACTGCTTGAACTCAGGAGGCGGAGGTTGCAGTAAGCTGAGATAGCACCACTGCACTCCAGCCTGGGTGACAGAGGGAGACTGTCTCAAAAAAAAAAAAAAAAAGGCGTGAAACATAAACTGTTTCATCTTAACCATTTGTGAGTGTATGGTTCATGGCATCAGGTATACTCAGTGCACAAGGGTTATAGTTGGTGGGAATGTCAAATGGTGCAGTTGCTATGAAAAACAGCATGGTGGTTCTACAGAAAATGAAGAATAGAATTATCACGTGATTGAGAATTCTGCTTCTGGGTTTATACCTGAATGAACTGAGAACAGGAACTCGAAGAGATATGTGCCCGTCCATCTTCATAGCACATTATTTGTAATAGCTAAAAGGTGGAAATAAGCCAAGTGTCCATTGATGAATGAATGGATAAAAACAACGTAGTATATCTATATAATGGAATATTATTCAGCCTTAAAAAAGAAGGAAATCCTGGCACATGCTATGACACAGATGAAACTTGAGGACATTATGCTAAGTGAATTAGGCCAGTTACAAATGGATAAATACTGTGTGATTTCACTTATATGAGGTAGTTAAGGAAGTCAGATTCATAAAGACAGTAGGATGGTGGTTGCCAGAGGATGGAGAAGCGTAGATAGTGAAGAGTTAGTGTTTAATGGGGACAGAGTTTCAGCTTTGCAAGATGAAAAGAGTTCTGGAGATGGATGGTGGTGAGGGTGGCACAACACTATTGAACTTAATATTCAATATTAAGTATTGAATACACTTAATGCCACTGAACGCTACACTTAAAAATGGTGAAGAGAAATGGTGAAGAAGAATGGTGAAGATGATCAATTGTATATGCTATGTGTATTTTACCACAATTAAAAATAAATCAATGGAAAAAAAATCTAGACCTGGGCCGGGTGCGGTGGCTCATACCTGTAATCCCAGCCCTTTGGGAGGCCAAGGTGGGTACATCACCTGAGATCAGGAGTTCGAGACCAGCCTGGCCAACATGGTGAAACCCTGCCTCTACTAAAAATATGAAAATTAGGCCGGGCGCGGTGGCTGAAGCCTGTAATCCCAGCACTTTGGGAGGCCGAGACGGGCGGATCACGAGGTCAGGAGATCGAGACCATCCTGGGTAATACGGTGAAACCCCGTCTCTACTAAAAAAATACAAAAAACTAGCCGGGTGACGAGGCGGGTGCCTGTAGTCCCAGCTACTCGGGAGGCTGAGGCAGAAGAATGGCGTAAACCTGGGAGGCGGAGCTTGCAGTGAGCTGAGAACCAGCCACTGCACTCCAGGCTGGGCGGCAGAGCAAGACTCTGTCTCAGGAAAAAGGAAAAAAAAAAAAAATGGAAAATTAGCCAGCGGGGTGTGGGCTGGTGGTGCACCTGCTAAATCCCAGCTACTCAGGAGGCTAAGGCAGAGAGAATCACTTAGCCGGAAGCAGCAGGGTTGCAGTGAACAGAGATCACCCATGCCACTCCAGCCTGGGCCGGACGGAGTGAGATTCCATCTCAAAATAAAAATAAAAATAAATAAAAATCTAGACTTGTGAGGGGGGCAAAAGAAGGTGTGTTCTGGGCCACTTCTTTTTTCAGGGTAATGTCCCCTTTCCAAAGCATGCATCTCCGCTGAGGAGCCCAGCCTATCTTGTGCAAGTCAGTTCTGATCCCATCACGCTCAGAGGATGGCCAGGGGGGGTGGCTGGTGGTGTAAGAATTGTGTCTCAGGGGAAGCAGGAACTGAGAAAGGGGTTAGGAATGCAAACAGTTTGGTTGAGAAGATACGGCCTGTGAAAGGAGAAAGAGGAGGAAGTGGGAATGGGCATGTGGGCCATGAGATGGGTGGGTTGCAAACCAACAAAGGCCTGTGCCTGGCCCAGTTGAGAGCTCCAGGAGAACAGCTGATCACCAGGTTGGAGGAGGGGCGGCCGGGGGGGGGGGGGGGGGGGGCGGGCAGTATGCCGCGGGTGCTGTCCTGGTGTTGGGGGCCCATCCACCACATTCTTGTACAGTCCATTGTGGACCCACCCCAAGGAAGAGCATGACCTTGGGCCTGCGAAGCCTGCGGCAGACCCAAAAGAATGAATAGTTTAGGGCGTGGCCACCTAACTCCCCTCCTTGGCAGTAGGGCAGCAAGTTCTTCCTTGAAGGGATCTAAGTTGGTTGGATCTCCGACGTCTACCAGTGTCCCAAGCTGAGCCGTGATTCCTTTCCCTGGTTTTTAGGATCTTGGGCTTAGGAGAGGGTTGAATCAGGGGTCTCCTGATGGGCCTGGGTTGTAACATGGCCAACTCTTGAGGGCCCCTTGGTGGACAGGTGTCCTGTCCTATGGACATTATGGGGGCCTTGAGAGGCCAGGGGACAAGTTGGTTCTAGTGGGGAGGTGGAGGGTGAAGTGGATATGCAGAGAAGGTGGTTGAATGCAGCTAGGAGATGGAGACAAGACACACAGCATTCACTCCCAGGCATCCAGGGATTGAGGTTTCAGCCGAACCCCTGTCCTTCCTCAACTTGGTTCGTTTCGCTATTTCTTCTCTAGGATTCTTCCGTAAATCCCCCTTTTTGCTTAAACTAGTAGGTTTTTTTTTTTTGATCAACAATAAACTCAGAATTTAACTTAATACAGGGGAAGAAGGGGGCTGGGGGCTGGAGGAAGGAGGAAAAAGAACAACAGCAACAAGAAGACTAAGGAGGAGATGGAAGAAGCATCGCTGCCCAGGGCATGCTGGGCTGTCCTGGTAGGGGTGTCTCTGGGTTCATCACGACGCTTACCCAACTGTGGCTGCTCCTTTCCTGCGACTCTGGGTACTGATTAGTAAAGGGTGGAGGATGGAACAGCACCCAAAGACTCCTGGTCTGCACGGCAGCCTTTGTGCTAGCAGCGGACAAGCCGCAGGACAAAACTCCTCAGACACCGGGATTAAAGAAGGAAGAGGTTTTTTATTTGGCGGTAGCGTCGGCAGACTCGTGTTTTAAGAGCTGAGGTCCCTGAAATAAGGAAATCTGGCCTTTTTAGAAGGCTTACAACTTTAAAGGGATCCACGGTGGGGATAAGGGCCGTGATAAATCGAGCAAGCGTGGGGGAAACGTGACTGGGGGGGCTACATGCATTCAGCTGACAGAACAGGAAAGTTTTACAATGCTTTTTTCATACAGTGTCTTGGAATTTACAGATAACACCAAGTAGTTGGCCAGGGGTTGATGTTATTATTATTACTTATGTTAGAACTCCTAGGGCCGGGTGGTTGGTGCCAAGGTTGTCTGGCTATTTATCTTACTTTTGTTTCCTCTCCTGTCTTTGAACTAGGCAAGGTGGGGGGAGGAGGGCAGCAGGAGTAGTAGTGGTCTCCTCCCTTACTTGGGGTGACACTTTGGCTGAACACTCAACTCCCAGGGACTAGGCAATCTGCTTTCCTGGCAGAGACTAAGTGAGCACAAAAATCCTGCCGTCTTTCATTAAACCCTAGAAATGATAGAAAAAGATTTATAAAGTAAGTTGATGAAAACAAAACTGTACTCAAAAACAAAAAAGAGAATGTTCTGAGCAATAGAAATAGCAAAATAATAGAAATAATAAAAATAATAGAAAATAATCCCTAAAAGAAGGAACCAGCTAAAGTCACAGCAGTAAGAAGGAGGCTGTGCCACCACAACATGTGTTGGGGGCTCTTCTCCAAAGTGAGCGTCAGCTGAGAATCAGCCAGCACCCAGGGTGCCAGTGCTACCAAGAGTGAAGAGCAGCAGTGAGCTCAACAGGTGGAGGACACACCCAAGGAAACAGATGAGTGAGCAATCAGAAAAGGACTTTGTCTCATCACTTGGGGAGGCTGAGGCGGGTGGATCACTTGAGGTCAGGAGTTCGAGACCAGCTTGGCCAACGTGGTGAAACCACGTCTCTTCTAAAAATACAAAAAATTGGCGGGGCGCGGTGGCTCACGCCTGTAATCCCAGCACTTTGAGAGGCCGAGGTGGGCCAATCACGAGGTCACGAGATCGAGACCATCCTGGCTAACACAGTGAAACCTTGTCTCTACTAAAAAACATAAAAAAATTAGCTGGGCGTGGTGGAGGGTGCCTGTAGTCCCAGCTACTTGGGAGGCTGAGGCAGGAGAATGGTGTGAACCTGGGAGGCAGAGCTTGCAGTGAGCCGAGATTGCACCACTGCACTCCAGCCTGGGTGACAGAGCGAGACTCTGTCCCCCACCCCCCCAAAAAATTAACTGGGTGTGGTGGCACACACCTATAATCTCAGCTACTCAGGAAGCTGACAGGAGATTCGCTTGAACCCGGGAGGCAGAGGTTGTGGTGAGCCAAGATCACACCACTGCACTCTAGCCTGGGTGACAGGGTGAGACTCCACCTTAAAAAAAAAAAAAAAAAAAAAAAAAAAGGACTTTGAACTAAGGATAGTTGTGATCATAGAGATAAAGGAGGGAACCCCATTGATGGAACAGTACAAATAGGCATTTATAAAAAAGAATCTGGCTGGGCACGTTGGCTCATGCCTGTAATCCCAGCACTTTGGGGGGCCAAGGTGGGCAGATCAAGAGGTCAGGAGATCAAGATCATCCTGACCAACATGGTGAAACCCTGTCTCTACTAAAAAAATACAAAAATTAGCTGGGCGTGGTGGTGTGTGCCTGTAGTCCCAGCTACTCAGGAGGCTGAGGCAGAATTGCTTGAACCCAGGAGGCAAAGGCTTCAGTGAGCCGAGATCGCACCACTGCACTCCAGCCTGGGTGACAGAGCAAGACTCTGTCTCAAATAAATAAATAAATAAATAAATAAAAATAAAAAATGTAAGGGCAAAAAAGTTGAAAGATAACCAATAAAATAACAGATATAGAACGTATGACTTTCAAAGTTGAAGAGGCAGAAAAGCCAGAGGGAGATGGGGCCAGACAGAGGGGTAGGAGGGAGACCAAGATGTGGGAGGAGGGTGATTGAAAAAGGGTGAGGAGAAAGATCACATACAATATATGTGATATGCACAGATATATAAACATACACACACATACTTGTGTGTATACATACGTATGTATGTATTAGGGAGATAGCGGCAGAGGGAGACAGAAATGCAGAAAGAGAAGCATTGAAGTGGAGACAGAGAAACTGAGGGAAGGATAGAAAGTGAAATGAAGGCTGGGTGCTGTGGCTCACATCGGTAATCCCAACACTTTGGGAGGCTGAGGCAGGCGGATCACTTGAGCCCAGGAGTTCGAGACCAAACTGGGCAACACAGCGAAACTCTGTCTCCACCAAAAATACAAAAATAAAATAAAATAAAAGCAGCCAAGCATGGTGGTGCGTCTGCTGTCCCAGCTACTTGGGAGGCTGAGGTGGGAGGATTGCTTGAACCTGGGAGGCAGAGGTTGCAGTGAGCTGAGATCGTGCCCCTGAACTACAGCCTGGGTGACAGAGTCTCATCTGTCACCATTTTTTTGAGACCCCATCTCAAAAAGGAATGTAAAATGAAGAGAGAGAAAACAGAATACGGTGAGACAGAGAAGGATGAAGAGAGAGACCCAAATGCAGAGGCATCAATGGAGAGAGAGATGATACGTAAAGAAAGACAGACTGAGATAGGAAGAAAGAGAGGGGGAGAAAGAGAGAGAGAGAGAGAGCGCGGCTGGCGGGGTGGGGGCGGGGAAGAAAAAGGACAGGAAGAAGGAGAAAGTCATAATGAGAAAGAGGAAGCAGATGGCAACAGAAAGTGACAGAGACAGAGGAAGAGGAGACTGAGAGAGAAATCATGAGGACTGAGGAGAGGCAGAGGGAAGAGGAGGCAGAAGTGGGGCAGTGTTCGGGACTGCCAGCTCCCTTGTCTGCAGGGAGGCTGACACCGGGGAGTGGCTGACTCCCCCCACCACTGGGGACCACCCTCCCACTGCCGCTGCAGCCAAAAAGTCCCCTTCCCCCATCCCGTGGCATCAACCAGAAATCAAACACAGGAGGCAGGAATTTGGGGACAAGTATTCCTCATTCAGAACAGAACCATTAATGTATTCTAAAAAGCTTTTTAGCTGTGGCCTGCTCTGCATGTTATTAATTTCTTTATTACAGATCTTGTTATTTTCAGAGGTCCCCGGGGACCCATTAACAATGGGTTTTTATGGGAAAGAAGTCGGTTAAAGTGGTGGGAATAACTGCTCCTCAGCCCTGAGTCAGTAATCGGAGTTGCACCGAGGATAATGTAGGCTGTTTTAATTTCCAAAATAGCAACAGTTCAGACATTTAATTGCAGTTTTATGCCCTTTTTTTCATGCTGCCGAGTGTAAAATATGTGACCAGTAATATATAATGGCTAACCACTGAGCCGCAGACTGCCCCAGCCTCCTTATCTCCTGGAGATGGGAACAGGGAGGAAGGAAGGAAGGAAAGAAAGGGAAGTGGAAGGAAGGGAGGGAGAGAGGGGAAAAAGAAGACCCTGAGCATGTTTCACTGATCTCAAACCACTGTGTCGATTCGGTTCTTTCTAGCATCTTCCTCTCTTGCACGTTCTCCCAGGCCCTTGCTCCATCTCTGTATTATTATTATTATTTTAGACGGAGTCTCGCTCTGTCACCCAGGCTGGAGTGTAGTGGTGCGATCTTGGCTCATTGCCACCTCTGCCTCCGGGGTTCAAGTGATTCTCCGCCTCAGCCTCCTGAGTAGCTGGGACTACAGGCACCCGCTACCATGCCCGGCTGATTTTTGTATTTTTAGTAGAGATGGGGTTTCACTATATTGGCCAGGCTGATCTCGAACTCCTGATCTCAGGTGATCTGCCCGCCTTGGCCTCCCTAAGTGTTGGGATTACAGGCGTGAGCCACTGCGCCTGCCCTGTATTGCATATTTTAAAAACTTTGTATTTTTTCCTGTTGCCTCCACATCTCCACAAACAGGCTGCAGAAAGCACCCTGTCAGGTGACCTGTGTGATAGGGTAGACTGTGACCTGGTAACATTCAAATCCACCAATGAAATTCCCTTGCACCTTTTCTTGTGCACTTCACCCTGACCCTTGATAAGGGCACTCAACCACGAGTCCTCCTGCAGTGATTCTGTCTCTCCAGGAGCTGTGAGAATAATACACATTCTTTTCTTGAGCCTCTCCTATGTCACCCACTGTGGCCCCACCTAACTGACCATCACCTAAAAGAAGAGAGAATAATCTCCTAGCATGGCAACAGATGTTTAAGAAATCTTTTTTGGTTGTACATGCTTCTCAGGTGACAGTGCAGGGGGCAGTGGTGGTCCCAATGATGAGCACGCCACAGGGGATTGTTGGGCCTGTTGACGGGAAAAGCTGTTTGTCTCCTGTCACCAACAGGCTCAATGTCTTTTCTGATTCTTCCTTTTGTGTGCCAGGCTCCAACTACTTAAAACCTTCTAATTTGTAAGTTCCACAAAAGCTGATGTTGTGTTGGTTCTGAAGCCTAATGCAGTGCCTGGCCCATGGGGAAAATCTTTTGAAGATTTCCATTTTCCCTTTGGTTCCTGCCATCCTGGCACCCAGAGTGGAGCGTGAGCTCCTTCTATGGACACAGCCTCTACTTTCTCTTGTGGTCAGGGTACCTCACATTAGTAAGCAGCTCTCCAAAGTTCTCAATTCCAGCTGGGTGTGTGGTTCATGCCTGTAATCCTAATGCTTTGGGAGGCTGAGGCAGGAGGATCGCTTGTGGCCAGGAGTTCAAGACTAATCTGGGCAACATAATGAGACTCCATCTCTACAAAAAATAAATTTTAAAAACCTGGGCGTGGTAGCATACACCTGCAATTCTAGTCATTTGGAAAGCTTTTGAGGCAGCAGGAGAGCTTAAGCCTAGGAGTTCGAGGCTGCAGTGAGCTATGATCATGCCACTGTACTCTAGCCTGGGCAACAGAGTGAAACTCTGTGTCTAAAACCAACCAACCAACCAACCAACCAAGCAACCAACCAACAAAAATTCTAGCGAAGTCCTCGATTTTACACAATACCAGTTGAGGGCTGTGAACCAACTCCCTTTTCTTGATTCTCAGGAGAGAGCCACAGGCCAGGTATTTACCATGTAACATGTGTCCCTTGGGCATAGCTGATTAAACCAGTTGTGGACACAGGACCCGAGCCGAGACCATCAGATTCTCTCTCCATGCCATTTGGAGAATGCTTTAACAGAGTGATCTAGTCTCAATCGGCATCTGAAATAATAACTTGCAAGTTTATGAGCTCTAAAGCCATTATATTCCCTGTACTGCAATGTTCTAGTGCCAGCTTGGTTAAGCTATGAACTACCGCTCCCAGAATCTCCTTCCAGGGGACACTGGACCAAGACAGGAGGTGGCTGGAAGAAGTGCAGGAGTTGCTGTGGTTCTCTGATTGTCATTGTGGTCAAGTATGGTTACAGACAGATGCTGAGGTGCCCGGTGGGTCCCAACCTGTCTTCCTTGTTCTCTGCTCCACAACCAGCTCTTCTTGTTCACCAGCTTGTTCACCTTGTTCACCAGCTCTATGTCCCCTACAAGGTGCTTAGCTGTGGACTCACAGAGGAGGAGCCACCAACAGGCAACAGCATCGCATGGACCTCCCTACAAGGACCCCTTTGCAGTCCCATTTTTAGTGGCTCGATGTGCTTGGTTTTGATAACAGCCGAGCCTCCAATGCATCAGGAGGAGGATGACTTAGTGACTATGCCTGTGATCCTCCAGTTCCCCCCATGACCTTCACTTCCCTGGCTCTAGCCACATTGTTCAGGCCTAATCCCTGTAATAAATCTGTATCCTGTAACACTCACGGTGGCTTTGCTTCCTTAACCAAACCCTGACTGATACAGTTATTGATACTAATGACGCTTTCCAGGGAAGAGAATGTTAAGGATGGGAATGTTGTATGGTTCTCCCATCCGAGTAGATACAGAGGCATTAAGGATACTGCTTTTAGGAGTAAAGGGGATACCAGTGGTTGATGGCATGTGCTGGAGAAGAGCTATTAAATTATCATCTTTAGACCCTTGGCATCAAGGCCTACAGAAGGCATGACTTTGGTTGACCAAGTAACTACTGCCATAGAACATTTTGGTGGAAATAAATGGTACGAAGATTCAGGAGTTGGTTGGTTGCTTCTTTTCTTTCTTTCTTTCTTTCTTTCTTTCTTTCTTTCTTTCTTTCTTTCTTTTTTTCTTTCTTTTTTTTTTTTTTGACAGAATCTTGCTCTGTTGCCAGACTGGAGTGCAATGATGTATTTGCGGTTCACTGCAACCTCTGCCTCCTGGGTTCAAGTGATTCTCCTGCCTCAGCCTCCCAAGTAGCTGGGACTACAGGCACCCACCACCACGCCTGGCTAATTTTTCGTATTTTTAGTAGAGATGGGGTTTCATTGTGTTAGCCAGGATGGTCTCAATCTCCTGACTTCATGATTCGCCAGCCTCAGCCTCCCAAAGTGTTAAAAGTGTTGGGATTACAGGTGTGATCCACCATTCCCGGACAATTTTTGTATTTTTTAGTAGAGACAGGGTTTCACCATGTTAGCTAGGATGGTCTCAATCTCCTGACCTCATGATCTGCCTGCCTCAGCCTCCCAAAGTGCTGGGATTGCAGGCGTGAGCCACTGCGCCTGGCCAGTTGGTTACTTCTAAGTGCACTGGAAAATTTGGAGAAGATGATGACGAGTGCAGGGCTTTAAATTCTCAGATCAAGAAATGCACAAATAATCAAGAAGCACTTCCATCTGCTCTGAAAAGAAAAAACTTCACCTCCTGGAGCTGCAGGTTGATTTCTAAAAACCAAACTCTAAATCTAATCCCTTGGGTAACTAAATTATGATGCTGATTGAATTTACAACCTTGGAGGGTCTCATGTTAAAGTTAGAGGTCATTGATTGAGAAGGGGATCAAAAAACTAAAAATTGGGGTGGGGATATCTGGGAAGATTCTGATGAAGCTAAGAACCTTGAACTCCCAATCCCACTAAGGTTTTTTGTCAGTGGAAGCATCTCTTCCTCTCCCTCTGGGGAGTTTACTCACCACTTGCCTGGAAAATCTCTCGTGGCCTCTCCTGAGGTGATATTCCTACAGGGAAATGGCCTTCGTCCTCAGGACCTACACCACCCCCACCCCGCACCCATACCCATTGCTTCTAGAACTATAACCAGACTCAAGACCCAGCAAGCTTCAGGGGATCAAGCACAAAGTGTGACTCATGAGGAGGCATTGTGCATACAGAAAATAATTGTAAGGTGTCTCCAACTTGTATCAGCACGGAAATGGACCCTGTCAGATTTTGGTGGGACCAATATAATGTAGAATCTGGCTGAATTTATTGATATGAATGTATAAGTGAAGAGTCTAGATTTATTGCAGTAATTTGAGTGGCTGAGAGGGACTCTAACAGTTGCTTAGTTGGTTGATTGAAACCTGGATCCAAATATGGACCATACTGAATAAGGATGAAATTTCATGACTCCCTTGATACACTATAGAGGGAGATATCCAAAACTAAGGGACAGAAAGCTGGAAGAGATTCATTGTTTATGTCCTACTCACCCACCCCCTCTCTATGTCTCCCAGGAGAGTCCTAAGTGTATGCTCACCAAAGCTTTAGGAGATAATTAGCTCACCGATAATTAGTTTTAGGAAATAATATGTTCACCAAGGTTTTAAGAAATAAGGCTGGGTGCAGTGGCTCATTCTGGTAATCCCAGCACTTTGGGAGGCTGAGGCAGGAGGATTGCTTAAAGCCAGGAATTTGAGGCCAGCCTGGGTAACATAGCGAGATCCCATTTTTACAAAAAAACTTAGCTGGCCATGGTGGCACATGCCTGTAGTCCCAGCTACTCAGGAGACTGAGGCAGGAAGATCACTTGAGCCCAGGAGTTCAAGGCTACAATGAGCTTGATGATCAAGTGATAAAATGAGATCTTGTCTCAGAAAAAAAAAGAAAAAAAAAGAAAAAGCAATTCGTAGGTATTGATGAGGGGAGTCTCAGCAACTCTGAAGCAGAGTCCCATAGTATTAATTCTCTGCAAGAGAGGAATTACAGTGGGAAATGATGCCATGAGCCACGAAACTGAGCTCTTTGGATTCAATAGGGATGATGGGATCCTGGGGTAGCAGGGACCAAGTGGTAGTACTTAACAGAGACAAGGTGGGCATGATTCCCATAATGGACAGTGAAACCAAAGCAGTATCCAGAATGGTCTGATCTGAAGAATGCTTTAGCATTGGTAGTTGATTATTAAAGTCTTGCTTGATTTAGATAAGCAAAAAAGCTCTAGGTCTGGTGAATGGAAGTCTAACTTGAATCAACACAAGGAATGCTACTGCCAAAAGTGTGTACGGCAACTTTTTCAATACATCATGACTCTTCCTCCTAGACTTTCCTATAGGGCCTAGCAGCTATTTCCCAGGGTGACTATACACTGGGGAGGGGGAAAGAACCAGACTTTTGGAGATCACTGCATGCTTGGGGACCCGACATCGTGGTTCACCAATGAAAGAAGGGGATTACGGCAATTGGGTGACTAATGGAGTTTTGGCTTGTGTCAGCTTCACTGTGTGCCTGGTGGGCCTGCAAACAACTCTGCAGTATCCACATCATCATATCCCATCAATCCCTCAGCAAGCAGAGTGTTTTGTACTAGGTCGGGTGTCAGTGGATCTGAAAGGCACAAGTGACTCCTGGTTCTGCTACTTTGCCTCTTCCTTTTCAGTCTGTACCTGTGTAGTCATGAGAAGTTTGCCAGTGACCAGTTAACTGAGAAAGAAAACATCTGGACTGGAAAATAAATGATTCTGCAAGACAGACTGGAACAATCTATAGGTGAACCACTGTAGTACTAAAACACTCTCTGGGGTGGTTCCGAAGAGCAGTAGGAATGGGAAGCCCTCCCAGCGGAGAGTTGAGAAGTGCGCCTTATTGTTCATTTCTCCTGGAAGGAGAGCTGGCAAGATGTATAGATCTGTGATGAGATTAATAAAAATTAGTTGCAGGAGGTGGCTAATAGTTTGGTTGGATGGTCAGGGACTTGGAAAGAACAAGATTGGATAGCTGGTGACAAAGAGATCTGGAGAAGAGATATGTGAATAAACCTCTCTAAATTCTCACATGGTGTGAAGATATTTGTGTCCATGTAAATGCTCATCAAAGAGCAACCTTAGCAGAGAAGAATCATAATACTCAGGTGGACAGGATGCCCAATTCTCTGGATTCCAGTCAACCTCTCTCCCTGGTTACTCCTGTATGGGATCATGAACTAAGTGGCTATGTAAGCAGGGATGGAGGTTATTCACGGGCTCAGCAACATGGACTTCCACTTAACAAAGCTGATCTGGCCACAGTCACTGCTGTGTGCCTGATATGCCAGCACCAGAGACCAACACTGACCCCCCAAGATGGCCCCATTTCCCACGGGCTCCATGTGGTGGCAGGTTGGTTATACAGGCTCCTTACAGCATAAAAGGGGCAGCACTTTGTTGCCACTGGAATAGATACTCTGGATGTGGATTTGCTTTCTCTGTTCACAATGCTTCTTTCAAAATCACCATCCACAGCTGTCTTAGTCTGTTTTGTGTTGCTATAAAGGAATACTACCGGAGACTGGGTAATTTACAAAGAAAAGAGGTTTATTTGGCTCATGGTTTTGCAGGTTGTACAGGAAGCATGGTGCCAGCATCTTGTTGTGGTGAGGGCTACAGGTTGCTTCCACTCATGGCAGAAGGTGAAAGGGAGCCATATGTGCAGAGAGCATGGTGAGAGAGGAAGAAAGAGGGCAGGAGAAGTGCCAGGCTCTTTTTACTGATCAACTCTCATAGGAACAAACAGAGTGATAACTCACTTGCTCCTAACCCCCGAGGAGGGCATTAATCTATTCATGAGGGATCTATCCCCATGACCTGAACATCTCCTATTAGGCCCAATCTCCAACTTTGGGGATCAAATATCAACATGAGATTTTGTGGAGACAAAGAAAGCATATCCAAACTATGGCAACAGCCTTATCCACAGTCATTGCATTCTGCACAAAATCACTTCTAACCAGAGAAAACTCATTTTACAGAAAATGAGTAAGTGTGGCAGAAGGCTCCTGGCTCGTGGAATTCACTGGGCTCATCAGGTTCCCCGTTACTCTGTGGCAACTGGCCTGATAAAACAATGATATGGCTTTTGGAAGACTCAGTTATGACACCAGGTGTGTGGCAACATCTTGTAGGGCTAAGGCAGAATCTTCTAAGATACAGTATATGCTCTGAATCATTGTGACCAATATGTGGTCTCATTTGTTCCATAAACAGGATTCAAGGTCCTGGAATCAAAGGGTGGAAATGAGAGTGGCCTTTTTCACTTTTACCCCAATGGTTCACTAGCAAAATTTTTGTTTCATGTCCCTGACACTTGGGGCTCTCTTGGTTTAGAGGTGTTGGTTCCAAAGGGAGGAATGCTCTCATCAGTGGATATAGATGTGGTTTCATTAAATTGGAAGCTGAGTTTGCCACCTGGCCACACTGGGCTCTTCACACCAATGAACTAACAGACAATGAAGGATTTATTGTACTGTTTAGGTTGATTGATCCAGAAATCAATCCAGAATTTGGATTTCAATAATAAGGGCAGGGAGGAGTATGTGTGGAATACAGGAAATCTTTTGGGGGTACCTCTTGGTAGTCTCATGTCCTGGAATAAAGGTTAATGAAGAGCCACCACATCCCAATAGAGACAAGGCTGCTAGTGGCACAGACCTTCAGAATGAAAGCTTGGATCAATCCAGAAGGCAAGGAGTTGAGTGTTGATGAGTGCAAAGGGACCATGAACTAGGTGGTTTCGGAAGGAAATTTTAAAAACTGATGATAACTATGTCACCCATTGCAGAAATAAGGACTGCAGTACTTTTGAGTATTCCTTTCATACTTTGATATAAATATATGAATATACATATATATTGACCAATTCTTCAGAAGAGTTGTACTCTGAATATGAAAACTTTTAGGAATTCACTGATTTCACTTATATTTTCCTCTTATATATTCATGACAGTAATATATGATAAACATCTATGTCAAAATAAATCTTCTAATAGGTGCTTTTAAAAAGCTTTCAATAAGTGTAAAATCGAAGTACTGCATCAGAGTTTTGTTAATCTCATTCTTTCTTGTAAAATGCATTTCTATATTTATTGAACATGTGGCTTTTGTCCTTTATTCTATTAACATGGTACATTACATTGATTGACTTTCTTATGTTGAACCAACCTTGTATTCCTCAGATAAATTCCATTTGGTCATAGTGTATACTCCTTTTTAAATGTTAGTGGATTTGGTTTGCTAATACTTTGTCAAGAACTTTTACATGTATATTCATAAGACATATTGTTCTGTACTTTTCTTTTTGTGTGATTTCTTTGTCGGAGTCTCGGTATCAAGATAATACCAGCTTCATTAGAATGCATGGTAACATTTCATCTTCTGTTTTTTGGAAGAGTTTGTAAAGGATTTGTATAAATTCTTCTTCAAACATTTGGTAGAGTTCACCAGTGAAGCCATCTGGTCCTAGGCTTTTCTTTGTGGGAAGTTTTTTATTTCTAATTTGATCTCTTTGTTTGTTATAGGTCTATTCAGACATTCAATTTTTAAGTTTAGTTTCATTAGTTTGTGTCTTTCTAGAAATTTATCCATTTCATGTAGGTTAGTTAATCTGCTCATAGTAACCCTTATATTCATTTTTGTTTCTATAAGGTCAGTAACATTTTCTTCTTTTTTTTATTTCTGATTTTAATAATTGAATCCTTTCTTTTCTTAATCAGTCTGCTAAAGGATTGTCAATTTTGTTGATCCTTTAATGAAACAACTTTTGGTTTTGCTGATTTTTCTTTGTTGTCTTTCTATTCTTTATCACATTTATTTCCATCTAATCTTTATTGTCTTTTTCTTTCTGCTGTTTTGGGGTTTATTTCATTTTATTTTTTCTAGTTTCCTAAGGTGGAAGTTTAGGTTCTTGATTTGAGGTCATTCTTTCTAAAAACATGCGTTGACAGCTATAAATTTCCCTCTTAGCACTGTTTTAGCTAAGTTTGGAATGCTGTGTTTTTACTTTACTTCATCTCGACTTTTTTTTTTTTTTTTTTTTTTTTGAGATGGAGTCTCGCTCTGTCGCCCGGGCTGGAGTGCAGTGGTGCAATCTTGGCTCGCTGCAAGTTCCGCCTCCTGGGTTCACGCCATTCTCCCCCTCAGCCTCCCGAGTAGCTGGGACTACAGGTGCCCACCACCACGCCCAGCTACTTTTTTGTATTTTTAGTAGAGACTGGGTTTCACCATGTTAGCCAGGATAGTCTTGATTTCCTAACCTCGTGATTCGCCTGCCTCAGCCTCCCAAAGTGCCGGGATTACAGGTGTGAGCTACCGTGTCCGGCCAACTTCATCTCAAAGTATTTTCTAATTTTCCTTTTCATTACTTCTTTGACCCACTGGTTATTTAGGACTGTGTTGTTGAAACTCCATTGCGAATTATCCAAATTTCCTTCTGTTATTGATTCATAATTTCATTTTTCATTTCCATTGTGGTTGGATATGAGATACTTTGTATGATATATATATAATATAATATATATATATATTCTTGTTTTTTTTTTTTTTTTTTTTTTTTTGAGACAGTCTCTCTCTGTCACCCAGCCTGGAGTGCAGTGGCACGATCTTGGCTCACTGCAAACTTTGCCTCCCAGGTTCAAGTGATTCTCCTGCCTCAGCCTCCTGAGTAGCTGAATTACAAGTGTGCACCACCACGCCTGGCTAATTTTTGTATGTTTAGTAGAGAAGAGGTTTCACCATGTTGGCCAGGCTGGTCTTGAACTCCTGACCTCAAGTGATCTGCTTGCCTCAGCTTCCCAAAGTACTGGGATTATAGGCGTGAGCCACTGCACCCGGCTGATTCTAATATTTTTGATTTGTTGAGACTTTTTGGTGACCTGAGAAGAATGTGTACTTTTCTATTGTTGGATGAAATGTTCTATTGATGTGCGTTAGGTCCAGTTGGCATATTGTATTTTTGAAGTCTTTATTTCTTTGTTGATCTTCTGTGTAGATGTTCTAACCATTATTGAAAGTGGGTACTAAAGTCTCCAACTATGAATGCTGGATTGTCTATTTCTCCTTTCAATTCTGTCTGGTTTTGCTTCATGTATTTTAGGACTCTGCTATTAGGTGGATATATGTTTATAATTGTGACATCTCCTTGAAGGATAGTTCCCTTTCTTATTATATAGTGCCCTTTGTCTCTAGTAACAATGTTTGTCTTACAGTCTATTTTGTATAATATTAGGATAGCTACTTTAGTTCTCTTTCGGTTAATGTTGGTATGGTATATATTTTTCCATCCTTTATTATACTATCAATCTATTTGTATGTTTAAATCTAAAGTTTGTCTATTATAGACAGTATATAGTTGGATCTTTTTTTTAAAAAAAATAAATGGTTCTCCTAATCTCTGCCCTTTAATTGGGGTGCTCAATCCACTTACATTTAATGTAATTACTGATAAGGTAGTATTTAAATCTGCCATTTTGCTATTTGTTTTATATATGTCTTATGACTTTTTTGTTCATCTATTCTTCTATTACTTCCTTATTTTGTGTTAAATATATTTTTTCCAGTGTATCATTTCATTCTCTTGTCATTTTTAAAACTTACTTGATTTATTTTCTTAGTGACTGCTCTAGGGATTATAATTAACATTTTAACTTATAACAATCGAGTTTATATTAATACGACTACAATGGCATACAAAAACTTTATTCCTACATGTCCCCATCCCCTTCCCCTTCTTTGTGCTATTATTTTCATACAAATTACATCTCTATACATTGAGTGTCCATCAGCACAGATTTAAAATTACTGCTTTATTCAGTTGTCTTTTTTTTTTTTTGAAATGGAGTCTCACTCTGTCACCCAGGCTGGAGTGCAGTGGCAGGATCTCGGCTCTCTGCAAGCTCCGCCTCCCAGGTTCACACCATTCTCCTGCCTCAGCCTCCCGAGTAGCTGGGACTACAGGTGCCCGCCACCTCGCCCAGCTAATTTTTTTGTATTTTTAGTAGAGACAGGGTTTCACCGTGTTAGCCAGGATGGTCTCAATCTTCTGACCTCGTGATCTGCCCGCCTCGGCCTCTCAAAGTGCTGGGATTACAGGCGTGAGCCACTGTGCCCGGCCTATTCAGTTGTCTTTTAAATCATATAGGAGAAAAATGTTACAAACAAAAAAATGCATTTATCCTTTTTAAAAATATTTTCCTACCTTGTTACCTTTACCAGTGATTTTTATTTCTTCATGCAGATTGGAATTGTTGCTTAGTGTCCTTTCATTTCAGTCCTTCCACTGGAGGGACTTCCTTTAGTTATTTCTTGTAGGGTTATAGCAGACCTGCTAGTAATAAATTGTCTAGGATTTTTTTCTTCATGAGGGAATGTTTTAGTTTCTCCTTCATTTTTGAAGGATAACCTTGCTAGATATAAAATTCTTGGTTGACTTGGTTTTTTTCTTTCAGTATTTTGATATGTCATCTCACTGTCTTCTGGTCTCCATGGTTTCTGATGAGAAATCAGCTGTTAATCTTATTGTGGATCCTTGTCTGTAGTGAGTCACTTTACTTTTTGTTTTGTTTTGTTTTGTTTGAGACAGGGTCTCTCTCTGTCTCCCAGGCTGGAGTGCAGTGGCATGATCATAGCTCACTATAATCTTGACCTGAGCTCAAGCAATCCTCCTGCTGTGGCCTCCCAAGCAGCTAGAACTACAGGCATGGGACACCAAGCCAGCTAATTTTAAAATTTTTTGTAGAGACAGTGTCTTGCTATGTGGCCCAGGCTGGTCTCAAAGTCCTGGCCTCAAGTGATTCTCTCACCTTGGCCTCTCAAAGTGCTAGGATTACAGACATAAGCTACCAGGCTGAGTCTACTTCTGATGTTTTTAAGGTTCTTTCTTTGTCATAGTCTTTTAATAGTTTATAATGTGTCTAGGGGTGGATCTCTGATTTTTTCTGACTAGGAGTTCATTGAGCTTTTTGTATCTGTAGATTAACGTTTTTAACCAAATTCAGAAATTTTGGAGCCATTATTTCTTCAGATATTAATTCTGCCCCTTTCTTACTCCTCTCCTAGAACTCACATTTTACGTATGTTGGTTTGCTTGATAATGTCCTGGAGGTCTCTGAGGCTTCGTCCATTTTTCTTCATTCTCTTTTTTTCATTTTGTTCTGTTTCTCATACTAGAGAATCTCAATTGACCTATCTTCAAGTTTATTGATTCTTTCTTCCACTTGTTCAAATCTGCATTGAGCCCCTCTAGTAAATTTTTTACTTCTGTTATTTTACTTTTTGACTATTCTATTTGGTTCTTTCCTATAACTCTTTTTTTGAGAAGGAGTCTTGTTCTGTCACCCAGGCTGGAGTGCAGTGGCATGGTCTCAGCTCACTGTAACCTCTGCCTCCCGGGTTCAAGTGATTCTCCTGTGTCAGCATCCCAAGTAGCTGGGATTGCAGGTGTGTGTCACCATGCCTGGCTAATCTTTGTATTTTTAGTAAAGACAGGATTTCATCATGTTGGCCAGGCTGGTCTCAAACTCTTGACCTCAAGTGATCCTCCTGCCTTGGCCTCCCAAAGTGCTGGGATTACAGGCCTGAGCCATATTGCACACCCTTTTCTATAATTTCTATCTCTTTATTGATATTGATATTCTCTACTTAATAAGACATTATTTTCATACTTTACTTTAGTGTTTAGGTGTGGTTTCTCTTAGTTCTTCGAACACACTTAAAATAGCTGATTTAAGTTGCTTTCCTCATAAATCCAATGTCTGGGTTTCCACAGGTACAGTTTCAATTTATCGCTTTTTTGCTGTTTGTGGGCCATATTTTCTTGTTTTTTTTTTTTTTTTTTTTTGCGTATCTCAATTTTGTGTTGAAAATTGGCAATTTCAAATAATTTAATGTGGCAACTCTGGAAATCCAATTCCTCCTCTCCTTTCTACCCCCAACGTTTGTCTTTGTGGTAGCTTTTTGTTGTTTGTTTAGTGACTTTCCTGAACAAATTCTGCAAGGTCTATATTCTTTGTCATGTGTGCCTACTGTGACATATTCCTTGTCATGTGTGACTACTGAAATATCTGATTGGTTACCTTAGTGGGCCAGGTAATAGCTGTACAGACATTTTCTTTTCTTTTCTTTTTGAGATGGAGTCTCACTCCATCGCCAGACTGGAGTGCAGTGGCACAATCTTGGTTCACTGCAACCTCTGCCTCCTGGGTTCAAGCGAACCTCCTGCCTCAGCCTCCCAAGTACCTGGGATTGCAGGCGCACGCCACCATGCCTAAGTAACTTTTGTATTTTTAGTAAAGACAGGCTTTCACCATGTTGGCCAGGATGGTCTCGATCTCCTGACCTCGTAATCCGCCTGCCTCAGCCTCCCAAATTGCTGGGATTCCAGGCGTGAGCCACCATGCCCGGCCAACATTTTCTTAAATGCCTGGAACCAATAAGTCCCCACATGTCTTTGAGGGGCTATATTTGTGTATATGTGTGTTTTGGGGCTTGCCTTCAGCATCCAGACAGGCAGCGTACAACTCCACTTTTACCTTCACTTCCTGCTGACACAGGGCTTCAAGCTTAGCCAGAGGTGAGAGTTTAAGGCCTTCCCACATCTTTCCTGAGCATGTGCACAGCCCTACAGATGTCTCTGGCTTTCTTGATTCCCTAGGATACGTCGGAGCTTTTAAAAGGCCCCCTATTGTCATCTCACTCCCCAGATTTTCCTTTTAAGCTTTTTGGTCAGCTTCTTGCTTGCCCCAACAGCTACGGCAGCTTCTGGCACCCAATGTTCAACAATTGCCTCTAATTTTTTGGGCACATGGGCCTGAAGAAAAGTTGTTTTCACCGGGTGAGCTCTGAATCAGGTGGAATAAAGACAGCTTTGTAAGTGAGATCTTCTGTGGAACCACCAGACAAGTCAAATAATGACAATTCTCTGGGAATGGGACCTTGAAGTGCTCCAACCCTTTCTGTCCCTTCCACTGGTTACCAGGCTGTTGATTTTTACTACAATTGCAGTTAAAAGGCTATTGAAGAGCTGGGGACGGGGATATTGAAATAGGATATAGTTAAAATGCCACAGGGCTCACTGGTTCTTACTGAGATTTAGCTGTTGGCTTTTTTTTTTTTTTTTTTTTTTAAAATACTCCCAGATTGCTGTACGCCTTTGGTTAATTTCCAGAGTTCTGAAAGAGTTGTTTCTGACAATTGTTGCCAGTGTTTTCATTGCTTTTATGAAGGAAGGAACTTTCAGAAGACCTTACTCTGCCATTTTTGCTGATGTCACCCCCTTTTTTCTCTTAGGGGACCGTAAAATAATAGTGTTTCTTACAATTGCTGAAATCTTAGGTTTGATAAAATATGGTAAGCCTTAGCTGTAAAGCATAACTGACTAACTAATGGGAGAGTTAAGAATAAGGGAAAACTAAAAGCTAGGAAATAAACATACGGATGATGGGACTGACATATGAATTAAATATCAGTCTTCCTATTATTACGGAGATACTGATTATTATCTCTTGGCTTTGTTATGTCAATTATGTTAAAATTTAAGGATAATTACTCAAATAATAAAAATAGAATATATCATTTATGAACCAATAGCGGAAAAGGGGAAATGATTAATTCAATGGATGACAGAAGAAAATAAATAAGGGACAAAGAAAAGTATAGTGAAGAGACCCATGTAGACATAAATAAGATGTTATCAATAGTTCTAAATAAAATGATACTCACAGTAAATATGAGCAAATTAAATCCATCCACTAAAAGACGGAGATTTTCGGACTGGTTTAAAAATTCAGCTGTAAGGCCGGGTGTGGTGGTTCACGCCTGTAATCCCAGCACTTTGGGAGGCCGAGGTGGGCAGATCCCCTGAGGTCGGGAGTTTGAGACCAGCCTAACCAATATGGATAAACCCTGTCTCTAATAAAAATACAAAAATTAGCCAGGCATGGTGGCGCTTGCCTATAATCCTAGCTACTTGGGAGGCTGAGGCAGGAGAATCCCTTGAACCTGGAAGGCAGAGGTGGCGGTGAGCCGAGATCGCACCATTGTGCTCCAGCCTGGGCAACAAGAGCGAAACTCCATCTCAAAAAACAAAAAAAAAACAAAAAAAAACAAACAAAAACTTCAGCTGCAAGTGCTCTTTCCAAGCGACACATCTACAAGAATGACATGGGCCAGGCAAGGTGGCTCAAGTCTGTAATCCCAGCACTTTGGGAGGCCGAGACGGGCAGATCACGAGGTCAGGAGATCGAGACCATCCTGGCTAACGCGGTGAAACCCCGTCTCTACTAAAAAATCCAAAAAAAACTAGCTGGCGAGGTGGCAGGCGCCTGTAGTCCCAGCTACTCGGGAGGCTGAGGCAGGAGAATGGCGTAAACCCGGGAGGCGGAGCTTGCAGTGAGCTGAGATCCGGCCACTGCACTCCAGCTTGGGTGACAGAGCAAGATACCCTCTCAAAAAAAAAAAAAAAAACAACAACAACAACAACAACAACAACAACGACATGGGTTGTAGTAAATGTATGGAAAGAGACAAACAATAAGTAGATAGTAACAAAAAGAGAGCTGGTATAGCAATGTTAATTGTAAACAAACTTCAGGGATAAGAGAACTATTAAGAAAAGTGGGTGGTAATTAATGACAAAATGAACTTCTCAGGAACATATAATACTGAACTTGATATAGCCTGAAATGCATTAAGCAAAAATGGACAGACCTTCAATTATACTCAGAGATTTTAACACTTTTCAGAAGAGGGAATATGAAAAAAAAAAAAAAAAAAAACGAGTAAAGATAAAGAAGATATAGAACACTAAATAACAGAATTAAGCTAATGTAAAGAATCCATGTAGAATTCTGAATGCAGCAAATGGAGGATATACATTCTCTTCCTGAATATGTGGAATTTTGTAAAAATCGACCCATTCTGACACATAAATGAAGAAACCAAAGTAACCAAGAAGCACTATTGTGCAGACCTCATGAAATTAGCATTTAATTGTAAAAGGCTAACTAGAGTGCAGGACTACCTGTAAATAGCTAGTGGGTCAAAGAAGGAACTATAACATCCCTTACAAAAATTTACAAATATTTACCACTAAAGAACAATAAAAGCTCTACATAAGAAAATGTGTGGGTTTCTGCCAAAGTGGAACTTAGAACATTATAGTCTTAAATACCTGTATTAGAAAAAACAAGATGACCAACAATCGAACCAAATTTTCAACTCAAGAAGACAGAAATGAACTAGAAAACAAAGAAGCAACAGCACCAAAGTCAAAAATCCGTTATCTGAGAAGACTAGTAAAGTGGACAACCTCTAGCAAATTTAATTTAGAAAAAAAGAGAATATTTTTCAAAGGGACATATACAGTAAAGATGAAAATGATCATAAGAGACTACTTTGTTGTTGTTTTTGTGGTGTGTGTGTGTGTGTGTGTGTGTGTTTGAGACGGAGTCTTGCTCTGTTTCCCAGGCTGGAGTGCAATGGCGTGATCTTGGCTCATTGCAACCTCCGCCTCCCAGGTTCAAGTGATTCTCCTGCCTCAGCCTCCCAAGTAGCTGGGATTACAGGTCTGAGCCACCATGCTGGGGCCATAAGGGACTACTTTGACTCTTTGCCAAGTCATTTAAAAACTTGTATGAAGGCCAGACGCGGTGGTTCATACCTGTAATCCCAGCACTTTGGGAGGCCCAGGTGGGCGGATCGCCTGAGATCAGGAGTTTGAGACCAGCCTGGCCAACATGGTGAAACCCCATCTCTACTAAAAAAACAAAAATTAGCTGGGAGCTTCTGTCTCAGCTACTTGGGAGGCTGAGAGAGAAGAATCACTTGAACCCGGGAGGTAGATGTTGTAGTGAGCCGAGATCGCACCACTGCACTCTAGCCTGGGTGACAGAGTGAGACTCTGTAAAAAAAAAAAAAAAAAAGAAAAAAAAATTGTATGAAATAAAACCTTTTTTAGAAATCTAAAAAGTGATCAACATCAGCTTTGGGAAAAAAAAAGAACATTCAAGTAGATCTATAACCACTTATATAACCACTTAAGAATTTGACCTACAATTAAAACTTCATGGCTGGCCAGACACAGTGGTTCAGGCCTGTAATGACAGCACTTTGGGAGGCCAAGGTGGGTGGATTGCTTGAGGTCAGTAGTTCCAGACCAGCCTGGCCAACATAGTGAAACCCCATCTCTACTAAAAATACAAAAATTAGCCCAGCATGGTGGTACACACCTGTAGTACCAGCTACTCAGGAGGCTGAGGTGGGAAGATTGCTTGAACCCATGAGGTTGAGGTTGCAGTGAGCTGTGATTACACCACTGTACTCCAGCCTGGGTGACAGAGTGAGACTGTTTCAAAAAAAAAAAAAAGACAAAAACAAAAAAATCTCAGAACTTGGATTTATTTTTAGGTGAGCTTTACCAAAATTTTAAGAAACAGGTAACTCCTGTCTTATTTAAACCATTTCATGAATAGAAAGAGAATGAACCCTCACCTCCATCTCTACTGTGATTAAGAAAACTTTGATATCTGATTAGAAGAAACAGTAAGAGAAATAAAAATGACAGGCCAATCTTACTTATGAACATCAATGTAAAAATCCTTTAAAAAATGTTGGCAAAATGGCCGGGCGCAGTGGCTCACGCCTATAATCCCAGCACTTTGGGAGGCTGAGGAGGGCGGATCATGAGGTCAGGAGATTGAGACCATCCTGGCTAACACGGTGAAACCCCGTCTCCACTAAAAACACAAAAAATTATCCGGGCGGGGTCATCGGTGCCTGTAGTCCCAGCTACTCCAGAGGCTGAGGCAGGAGAATGGCCTGAACCCCGGAGGCGGAACTTGCAAGTGAGCCGAGATTGCGCCACTGCACTCCAGCCTGGGCGACAGAGTGAGACTCAGTCTCAAAAAAAAAAAAAAAAAAGTTGGCAAAATGAACCTTAAATCTTATACTAAAAATACACCAAGACTAAATTGAATTTATCACAGGAACACAAGAATAGCTAACTGCTAGTAAATCTATTGGTTCAATCCACGACATTAACAGATTAAAATAAAATAATTTTCATATCAATAGATGGAGAAAACCATTTGCAATAATAATAAAATATTTTAAACTCTCAGAAAACTACATATTACTAGAAAACTATATTCGTAGAAAACTGATATTAAAGAAAATGTTTTAACCAGATAAAATGAACCTATCACAAACCTACTACAAAATAAGTGGTGAAATCTTAAAAGCAACCCCTTTGATTTTGTACTGAAGAGGAATAAGGATTAGGGATAGGAAAGGAAATACTAAATTTGATATTATTCATTTAAAAATGATCTATTGAAATAAGCACTGGGAGATATAGAAGTAAGTAAAACAGAAAAATTTTCTGCTCTTAAAGAGCTTACAAATTCTAGTGCAGGAAGCAGGCAAAAATAAACGAACAATTTATATCAGTCCTAAGAAGAAAAATAACGTAAAATAATGGAATAAAGAGCACTGTATACATGTGTATTACTTTATATAGGAGGTCAAGGAAGGCCTGACTGATTAAATGATATTTGAATAGAGACCTGAAGGTTGTGAAAAAATGAACTATACAGATATCTAGGATAAGTAAGTTCCAGGCAAAATGAAGAGCAAGTAGAAGCATCTTTGATATGATTCTCTGCATTGAAAATTTACAAAATATATTAGAATTAAGAAGAGAATTTAGCAAGGTTGCTAGATACAAGATAAATGTTCAAAAATCAGTTGGGTTTCTATACAACAGCAGAAACCAATTAAGACATATAATGTAAAAAAGAAAAATATTTAATTTACAATGGCAACAAAATCCACATAACAATAATTAAATGTAATGGAAGATACACAGACCTATGTATAACATAAATGACAAATATTAATCTAATAATATTGAATGAAGCCAAATCTAATAACATTTAATAATTAGTATCTAAGTAAGTGGACTGTGTTTATGAATGAAAAGACTTAGTATTATAAGAATAGTAAGTCTCCATAAATTAATATAGAAATTAAATGGAACTCCAACCAAAGACATAGCAAGTTTTTTTTTTTAAGGAAGTCAGTCAATTGATCTTAAAATTCCTGTGAGGATAAGAGCCAAGAACAATCGAGACAATTTTAAAGAGGAGGAACAAGGGGGAGGGTAGGTACATATTTAGCTATGCTGTATTAGGGTAACACTAGTTGCTGAAACAAACAAACCTCAAGACATGTTTAAGGCTCAAGCATAATAAGTTTATTCCCAGGCCAAGGGCGGTGACTCACGCCTGTAATCCTAGCACTTTGGGAGGCCGAGGTGGGAGGATCACGAGGTCAGGATATCAAGACCATCCTGGCCAATATGGTGAAACCCCGTCTCTGCTAAAAATACAAAAATTAGCTGGACATGGTGGCATGTGCCTGTAGTCCCAGCTACTCAGGAGGCTGAGGCAGGAGAATCACTTGAACCCAGGAGATGGAGGTTGCAGTGAGCTGAGATTGCGCCACTGCACTCCAGCTTGGCGACAGAGTAAGACTCCATCTAAAAAAATAAAAAAATTAAAAAAAAAAAAATTCCCAGCTGGTGTGAAATCCAAAATGGTTGTTTCTGTTCAGTGGGCAGCTTTCTTATGTAGCAATTTGGAGACTCAGGCTTCTTCCATTCTGGGATCCCATCTTTCAAGGTCATACTTGTTTGCATCAGGTTGTGGGAGGGGAAAGAGAATGAAAGGTCATGCATGGGAGATTTTATGGGCAATGCCTAGAAATGGTGTATGTTGTTTCCATTCACATCAGTGGTCAGAACTCACTTAAGTGGCCACATCTACTTACAAGAGAGGTTGTGAGATGGAGCCCAGTTGTGGTACCAAGAACAAGCAGAAATAGGTGTAGTGAGGAGCTAGCCAGTCTCTGTTGCATCTGTCCACTGTCAAGATTTCTTATACAGATACAATCATTAAAATTGTGTGGGTGGGGCAAAGGATAAATAAGTAGATCAACAGAACAAAAAGCAGAGCCCAGAAACTGACTTCCATATGTCAGAGAAAACTCTGCATATACTCTTGACAGCTTCACTAATCAGTGCAGAAGTGGGGAACCATGTAATATATAGTGCTGGAGAATTGGCTATCAATATGAAAGCCAATATAAAGTAATATATAATATTTGGAAGGTCATATAGAGCAATAAATTCTAGGTGATTGAAGGCCTAAATGCAAAAAAAAATCAAAGAATTTAAAATAAAAGAAATCAGCTGGCTGAGGTGGCTCACGCCTGTAATCCCAGCACTTTGGGAGGC
Source organism: Rhinopithecus bieti (assembly GCF_001698545.2). Lineage (NCBI taxonomy): Eukaryota > Metazoa > Chordata > Mammalia > Primates > Cercopithecidae > Rhinopithecus > Rhinopithecus bieti. The sequence goes on from NW_016806112.1 coordinate 203,723, forward strand.
CAAGGCAAGTGGATCACCTGAGGTCAGGAATTTGAGACCAGCCTGACCAACATGATGAAACCTCATCGCGACTAAAAACACAAAAATTAGCTGGGTGTGGTGGCATGCGCCTGTAGTCCCAGCTACTCGGGAGGCTGGGGTGGAAGAATCGCTGGAATCTGGGAGGCAGAGTTTGCAGTGCACTGAGATTGCACCACTGCACTCCAGCCTGGGTGACAGAGTGAGACTCCGTCTCAAAAAATAAATAAAATAAAATAAAATAATGGAAGAAATTATTATTATTATTATTTGAGACAGAGTCTTGCTCTGTCACCCAGGCTGGAGTGCAGTGGCATGATCTTGGCTCACTGCAAGCTCCATCTCCCAG
>NW_016806112.1:204129-208555 GCF_001698545.2 Rhinopithecus bieti
AAAAAAAAAAAAAAAAAAAAATCAGCAGTGGTTCTGATGGAAACCCTGGATAAAGAACAATCATCTAAGACCCTGGGTTCCAACCATGGTGTTGAATCCCTGGCTCAGGTAAGCGGGAACAAGCCTTTACCTGCCTAGCATGTGCAGGGGTAGGATCTCCTTCCTTATGACAGACAATCCCTGGCCTTTCCAGCCTGTAGCCACACGGAGACAAAGGCGAGGGCACACACAGGTGGACTGGTTCTGGGAAAGCTCCACTCTCAGACTTCACCCTCTAGTAATACCCTTGGCCATAACCACCCATGTTGGCTCCTCATGGGTGTGGCTTCGCGGTAGGTTAGGGAATAGAGGAACCTGAGCTTTCCTAGAGGCTAAAAGTGTTCAATGTGGTGATTCTCCAAAGCTCCACTGTGTGGCGAAAAAGAATAGTAACGAAAACAATGACTTCCAGAGCACTTCCGAAGTGCCAGAGACTGTGCAGAAATGACGTACCCAAAGTCCCTAAGCCAGGGGGTGGCAAAGTCAGGATTCAAGTCCAGGTCCTTCATTCAGACTCCCTAAGTCTTAATCATTAAGTCTCTCTTAATCACTGTGACATAGGAACATGAAGGGTCATTAAAAACCCTTCATGGTATGGCCCAAACCGGTTTCCTCTCCTTACTGCCTGCCTGCCCCAGAGAGTGTACTCTCCTCCAAGCATATGGAGCACCCTGTGGTGGCGATGATGCTGCTGAGAGCTGCACGCCTTTCTTCTTACTGTGGTCCTTCCTGTCTGGTGCCATCTATGTGGCAAGGCCTCATTGCTCCTCAAGGCTCTGCAGGATGCACCAGGCTCTTGGCTGCTTACCTCTCTGCCTCCTCTGTTTCAGCTGTGCACTCTCAAAGGTGGGGACCGACTGACTCATTTCTGTATCCCCAGCTGATGAATAAATTGAGGGGATGAGTGATACACGAATGAGTGAATGAATGAATGGTAATGGTGATGGGAATCAAATGGCAGCAACGCAGAAAAGGGAGATGCGGTGCCTGTAACCATGGTAACGATGATATCACTGAGTGATAATGCTAGGAAGATGGTAACCATGGTAACACAGATGGTGAGACCTGCTCGGACAGTCCTGGCGCCGCAGCTGCGGTGGTCCATGCCAAGCCCGACCTGCTCAGTGGCCGAACAAAATGCTGAGCACAATTGGCGACTGCTGTTCTGTTCCTTGTCCCAAGACCCCTGCCCAGGGCTGAGTTTCACTGTAGTCACACCCTCTTCCTGAGTGGTTCCAAGACTTAGGAAGGAACACATGTTTGGTGGGCGAGGGGAAGGGGGCGTGCAGCCTGCATGCATGTGTATGTGCGTGCGCGGAAGAGGCAGTGTGATGGGCAAGTGGGTAAGGTATGGTGTGCGCTAAGGGCAGACTTGCTGGTGCGAACGCCAGGGGACTGGGAAGAGGAACGGTTCCCTGCGTGCGCGCCGGGTAGATGCGTGGGGGTCGCCGCGTGAGTGCGCCGGTGGCTGGGAGTCCGGCGGCCGCGTGTGTGGCAGCGGGGTGGTGTTTCTGGGAGGGGCGCCAGGTTCCGGGCTGGGGGGCGGGGAGCTCCGCCCCATCCATCACCCGGAGCGCAGCGAGCCAGGCGGATATCACAGTGTCAGGCGGCTCTGCTCGCAGATCTTATCCTCTTCATTTCCGCCCGAGCCGAGCCCGCCCGCGCGGGCTCCCTGAAGGCTCCATCCATCACCTGGGATCGACGGGGCGGCCCGTGGGGGGTCTCAGACTGTGCGGGGAGGGAAGGAGCGGCGGGAACCAGACCCACCATGGACACCGAGAAAGGAGAGGGACAAGTTGTTAGTGGGGCGGGGGTTTTGGGCTTGCTTTTCCACGTGGGGGAGGGGACGCTCTCTGCGGTGGACGGGGAGAGCTACTCCGGCCAGCTCGGCCCCAGCCTGGGACTGGGGCCGTTGGCTGGGTCCCGATCCCCGCGTGCCTGGGGCAGCGCGGGGAAGGGAGAGGGGCCTCGCCCGCCCGGGGAGAGGCTGCTGTGCGCGGGGCCCGCACCTGGACCCTTCGGGGTGACCCGGGGCCTGTGCAGCGCGGGCGGGGGCGGGCGCCCCGGGGGGGAGGCCTTATTTCATTTCCCCGCGCCGCTGAGGTTTCTGCGAAGTGTCTCTCTCACCTCTTTAAATTTTACGGCGCTTGGCCCGTGGCCGCCGGGCCCCGCCCTGGGGAGGAAGCGGGTGCGGGCTCTGGGAGCCTCCCCGGCCGAGGGGTGGCCTCACCAGGCTGGGCGTGGGTCAGGTCCGGGACGCCCGGACTCCGAGGGGCGCCTGGCCTGCGCCCTACTCTGGTTCCCCGGGCTTTCCCGGAGGGTGTCTGGACTGTTGGGGCCCAGGGGGCTGGGCTGGCCTCGGAATGTCTCAGGCCCGGCCCCGCCCCATTTCTGGGCTCCTTCTCGGGCCACGCCTCTTCCCTGCTCCCGGGGAGCGCAGCGGGGTGGACGGTGGGAGTGGGCTGCTGGGGGAGGGAGTCAGAGGAGCAGAAATGCGGGCCAGCCTGGAAGCCCAGTTGCCACCGCCACCCCCAACTTCCCCTGGAGGCAGAGTGGTGTCCCCAAGACCTGAGTCAGGGCGGAGTATTCCAGTCGAGCCAGGCAGGCCAGCCAGGTCCCTGAGGCCGGCCCGGGTTGGCACCTGTCTGGAGACCAGGTTGGGGGCTGGAGGTAAAGAGAGGGGCGTGGGGTGGCCTCTGGGCCCCAGCGCTCTTTCCTCAGGTGACTGACCAGTATCGATCTTTAGACAGTGGGGAACCTGCCCTAGGTGTGGGCGTGAGAGGCGTGTGGCCCAGGGGTGGGGTCGAAGGAGGAGAGGGGCCTGAGGGAAGATGGTCTGTGAACCACAGAGGGGTGAGGGAGGAGGAAGGGTGAGCAGAGGGCACGGAGGGTCTGAGGAGTCACTGCCCAAAGACACAGAGCCAATAAGTCAGGAGTTGAACTTGGTTCTGTCTGACTCCCAAGCCACCTGTCTTAGAGTTGCAGTCACGAACTTGATTCCTCTACAATGTATTCCTTATTAATTCAGCCCCAGGCTACACAGCAAGCTGCCAGAGACATAACTTTGTGACATGCATGTAACCAGAACAAGGAAATGGGACACGGAACAGAAATTTGGTTCCACTGGTTTGGGAGATGCAGGGGCCAGTGGCCCGGAGGTGCCTGGGGTGCCCCCTACAGAGGCTATGGGATGCCAGGGCTGGTGCAGTGCAGAGTGGGTGGGGCCCGGGGGCAAGATTGCAGCTGTTACTGCAATCTGTTACAGAGTGACTGGAACCTGCCAGAAGCCTCCAGGCTGAAGAAGGCTCTGGAACTTTCTTTTTCTCTATTGACCTGGAGAGAAAATGTCCTGGATGTCAGACTCCAGGGAGCTCAACTCTAGTATCTGTTTGAGGAAAACTGGTGACTTTCACATGACCCAGCGGGGTGGTGAATGGCTGCCACTACCCTAGTCCCTCCCTGCTCCTGTGCCCCTCTCAGGTTGATGCTGCCATCCTTTCTGCCCCAATATCTCACCAAGTCCAGCTGTTCTGTCCTTCTAAACATCTCTCCAGGCTGCCGCCCCCTCTTTTTTTTTTTGAGACGGGTTCTGGCTCTGTTGCCCAGGCTGGAGTTCAATGGCCTGATCTTGGCTCTGCCTCCTGGGTTCCAGTGATTCTCCTGTCTCAGCCTCCTGAGTAGCTGGGATCACAGGTGTACACCACCACGCCCAGCTAATTTTTTTGTATTTTTAGTAGAGATGTTGGCCAGGCTGGTCTCGAACTCCTGGCCTCAAGCAATCGACCTACTTCGGCCTCCCAAAGTGCTGCAATTACAGGCGTGAGCCATGGCACCGAGTCAAATCTGCTCCTTCCTTGCATATCCCCTCAGCTACACCCTTTGTGTTCGTTACTGTGACTTCTCTTCTGCATTATCGCAAGAGGCTCTTTGCTGGGTTCCCTGTCTCCTGTCCATCCTTGATGCCATAAAGACAATAAGGCCATGTCATACTCTCCTAAAACCATTTAAGGCTGCCCACTCCTTCCCGGATAAAGCCCAAGTTCACAGCAGTGTCCTACAAGCTCCGCTGTGACTCTTCTCTGTGGTCAACTTTCCTGCCTCCCTCCCCTTGTTTTACTAAAGTCACTGCTGTTTTGTTCCTCTGAGCCCACCACGTTGTGCTTCCTTCTGCCTGTAACGCCCTTCCCTCCTTTTTCTTTTCTTTTCTTTTCTTTCTTTCTTTCTTTTCTTCCTTCCTTCCTTTCTTTCTCTTTCTTTCTTTTTCTTTCTTTCTTTCTTTTCTTTCTTCTTTCTCTCTCTTTCTCTCTCCCTTCCTTCCTTCCTTCCTTCCTTCCTTCCTTCTTTCCTTCTTTCCTTCTTTCTTTCTTTCTTTTTTTTTTTTTTTTTT
>NW_016806112.1:211281-242516 GCF_001698545.2 Rhinopithecus bieti
AAAAAAAAAAAAAAAAAAAATTTGAAAACTCCCCCAAAAAAAAAAAAAAAAAAAAAAAAAAATACAAAAATTATCTGGGCATGGTGGCGAACACCTGTAATCCCAGCTACTCGGGAGGCTGAGGCAGGAGAATCACTTGAACCCAGGAGGCGGAGGTTGCAGTGAGCTGAGATCACGCCACTGCACTCTAACCTGGGCAACAAGAGCGAAACTCTGCTCCAAAGAGAAAAACAAAAAAGAATTACGAAAACAAAACAAATAAAAAAACCATTATTTTAATACATTGCTGGACTTCCTAGAGAGTAATGGAAATCTCTAAGGACTAAATGTCCTCTGCCAAGAAAAGCGTGGCAAGACAGTGGGGAACTGAAACTAAAGCATGGAGCGTTGACTAACAGGGAAACAAGAAAATAGAGCTAAGTGATTAAATAAGCACTGCAATAGACAAATTAAGTCTAGGGCAGAGGCAAGGTGAGAGAACTTGAGACTCCTGCCTTGTGCCAGGGTCACTCAAAGGTGGTTAAAGTCCTCCCAGGTTAATAGCAGCTCCTTGGCTCCTGGCAGAAGCAAATGCAAATGCCTCAGTAGGAATGTACCTCCAGTGTAGGCCCTCAGGATTCCCACAGATTAAGTTCAACAAAATATGAGCTCACAGTCAGTGGTCACCAAACTGCACGGAAATAAGCCGCTATGAGTGAGAGTCAGCAAATAAAACAATATGTGTAGACATCCCCTTTAAATACTTCAGCTGTTGGAGTGACCAACTACAGAAAATAGCATAATTATGTAGAAAATATTTAAAGAAATGCAAGATGAATTCACACACACACACACACACACACTGAATGCAGAATACAAATTTATCAAAAATGTCCAGGAAGATTAGAAAATAAACCAAAATAGAACTTGCATAAATGAAAGTTATAATTGATGATACAAAAATCTCATCAGATGATTAAATAGCAGATCGGATGCAGCTGAAGAGATAATTATGAATTATTAGGTTGGTGCAAAAGTAACTGCGATTTTAGCCATTAAGAGTAATGGCCAATACTGCACTTACTTTTGGACCAACTGAATAGAAAATGGATCTACCAAAGTACCTATTTCTGCATAATTTGCAGCACAGAAAAAGGAGACGTAAAATATGAAACATGCTTAAGAGAGAGGGAGGGAAAGATGAAAAGGTCTACTATATAACTGAGACCCACAGGAAAGAATAGAGACAGAAAAGGTGAGGTAACATTCAAAGAAATAATGGCTGATAACTTTTCAGAACTTATAAGAAACATGAATTCACACCTAGGCACACCGTAATAAACTTGCAGAGATCAAAAGATAAGAGAAGACCTCACAATCAATCAGAGAAAAGAAACAAGTTGGCTGCGAAAGAATGACATTTAAAATACTAGTAACTGAGGCCAAGGCAGGTGGACCACTTGAGGTCAGGAGTTCAAGACCAGCCTGGCCAATATGGTGAAACCCTGACTGTACTAAAAATACAAACAAATTAGCTGGGTCTGGTGGTGCATGCCTGTGATCCCAGTTACTCAGGAGGCTGAGGCAGGAGAATTGCATGAACCTGGGAGGCAGAGGTTGCAGCAAGCAGAGATTGTGCCACTGCACTCCAGCCTGGGTGACAGAACCAGACTCTGACTCAAAAATAAATAAATAAATAAATAAATAAATAAATAAATAAATAAATAATCAAACAAAATACTAGTGGCTTATCAGCAGCCACCATGGAAATCCCTAAGAAATGGAAAAATATCTTCAGAGTCCTAAGACAAAGTAATTATCATCCTAAACTTGTACACTCAATATAACTACCTTTTTTTTTTTTTTTTTTTGAGACAGAATCCCACTTTGTCACCCAGGCTGGAGTGCAGCGGAGTGATCTTAGCTCACTGCAGCCTCTGCCTTCCAGGCTCAAGTGATCCTCTCTCTTCAGTCTCCCGAGCAGCTGGGACTATAGGTATGTGCCACTGTGGCTGGCTAATTTTTTAATTTTCTGTAGAGATGGGGTTTTGCCATGTTGCCCAGGCTGGTGTCCAACTCCTGGGTTCAAGCGATCCTCCTGCCTTGGCCTCCCAAAGTGCTGGGTGTAAGCAACCATGCCCAACCAGTGTAACTATCTTTAAAGAATGAGAACAAAATAATGTTATCTTCACATGAACCAAAACTGAGGGAATTTACCACTGTTAGACTTTTACTAAAGGAAATGAAAGGAAAATGATCCCCAAAAGTAATTCTAATATACAAGAAGAAATGATGACAAAAGAGTTGGCAAACATGTAGGTAAATCTAAGTAAAAATTGTCTGGACAAAATAGTATCAATAGTAATAATAATGTCTACTTTGAGGACAAAAAAGGGCAGAACTCAAATACTGGATATCAGTTGTATGCAAGTTGGACGGCATGATTGGAGTTAATACGCTTTAAGCTCCTTGCATTATTCAGGAGGATAAGATAATTATTAACTTTAGACTTTTTTAAATTCACAAGGCAAAATTTCCAGGGTAATTACTGAAAGAATAAGAAAGGAGTATGAAACTACCAAATATGTACAGGGAAATAAGTGGAATAAAAGAGAGAAAATCGTCAATTTTTTTCCTTTTTTATATTAAGTTTAACTCCTTCCTTCCTTCCTCCCTTCCTTTCCCTTCCTTTTCTCTCTCTCCCTTCTTCCTTCCTTCCCTTCCTTCCTTCCTTCCTTCCTTCCTTCCTTCTTCCTTCCTTCTTCCCTCCCTCCCTCCCTCCCTCCCTCCTTCCTTCCTTCCTTTCTTCCCTTCCCTTCCCTTCTCACTTCCTTCTTCCTTCCTAGTCCTTCTTCCCTTCCCTTCCTTCCCTTTCCTTCCTTCCTTCCTTCCTTCCTTCCTCTCTCTCTGTCTGTCTCTCTTTCTCCCCTTCCTTCCTTCCTTTTCTCTTTTCTTTTCTATTCTTTTCTTTTTTTTCCTCTGTCACCCAGGCTGGAGTACAGTAACACAATCACAGCTCTTTATTAACTTGAACTCATGTGTTCAAGGAATCTTCCTGCCTTAGCCTCCCGAGTAGCTAGGACTACAAGTGCATGCCACCAAACCCAGCTAATTTTTAAAATTTTTGTAGAGACAGGGTGTCCCTGTGTTGCCCAGGCTGGTCTCCAACTCCTGACCTCAAGAGATCCCCCCAGCTTAGGCTACCAAAGAGCAGGGATTACAGGTGTAAACCACCACACGCCCCCGGCCACCACCAATTTTTTAAAAGTAAAAGAAGTAACAAAACTATGAAAAGATGGGTGAATCAAGAAGAAAGCACTAAGTTGGATGGCAAATGCAAGTCCACATGTATCACTAGTTTTTGGGGAATGTAGATGTGTTACTAAACTCCTTAGTTAAAAAAAAAAGAGGATTATCATATGTAAGATGTAATTTAAAACTTCAGTATAGATTGCCTACAAGAGCCACTCCTAAAATGCAAGGACACTGAAAAGCTGAAAATAAAGATATTCAAAGGTGTATGTCAGAAAATACCAATAAAATAAGAGTGGCTTTATTAGCATCAAAAAATAGTCATTAAGGTCAGTATTAGTATAAGAGATGAATAAAGTTCCTAATAATGATCAAAGTTCTAGCACACCTGGAAGATATAACAATTCAACTAATAAAGTAGCCTCAAAATATACAAAGCTAGAAGGGATAGAACCACAGAGCACAATTGATAAATCTATAATTATTATGGAAGAGTTCAACATATCTCCTCTAACTATTGATATTTCGAAGTAAAAATTAAGAAAGATATAGAAGGTTAAAACTACTTAATTAACAAACTTGAACAAACGGACATAAATCCGAAATCCAACAATTAGAGAATACAAATGTATTCATAAACATATAGGGAATTTATAAAAAGTGACTGCATATTGGGGTCAGAGAACATAATGTAATTCTCAGCAGGGCATGGTGGCTCACATCTGTAATCCCAGCACTTTGGGAGGCAGAGGTGAGCAGATCAGGAGGTCAGGAGTGCGAGACCAGCCTGGCCAACATGGTAAACCCCGTCTCTACTAAAAGAACAACCACAAAAAATATATAATGTAATTCTGATCAAATTATAATAACTAGTATACAGATCATGTTTCTGTGACTCACAATGCAACTAAGTTAAAAGTTAAAGACAAAACAATAAAAAAATTCCCATATGTTTATAAATATGAAAAACATCACATTGAAATTTTTTTTTTTTTGAGACCGAGTTTCGCTTTTGTTGCCCAGGTGATCCACCCACTTCGGCCTCCCAAAGTGCTGGGATTACAGACATGAGCCATCGCGCCCGGCCCACACTGAAAATTTAAAAGATACTTAGAACCGAATGGAAATATTACGTATCAGGCCAGACAGGGTGGCTCACATCTGTAATTCCAGCACTTTGGGAGGCCGAGGCAGGCGGATCACTTGAAGTCAGGAGTTCGAGACCAGCCTGGCCAGCACGGTGAAACCTCATCTCTACTTACTAAAATACAAAAAAATTACCGGCGTGTGGGTGCGCCCACGCTGCCTATCAGCTTCCCAGCTACTTGGGGGAGGCTGCAGGCAGAGAATGGGCTTGAACTCGGGCGAGGCGAGGTTGCAGTGAGCCGAGATCGCACCACTGCACTTCCAGGCCTGGGCTTGACAGAGCAGACTGATCTCAAAAAAAAGAAAAAAACAAAAAAAAAAAAAAAAATTACACTATCAAAACTTATGTAATGATGCAAAAGCAGTAATTTGTGGAAAATTTAGAGCTTTAAATGCTTTTTTAAAAAGGCTAATAACTAATGAGCTAAAGCATGCAACTGAAGACATTAGAAAAAGAACAACAGAGCTCAAAGACAGTAGAAGAAAGGATACAATAAACCAATTAAATAGAAAAATAAAGACAAAATAGAGCGAATCAACAAAGCGAAAATTGAAAATCTTTGAAAACTAACAAAATAGATAAACATTTGGCAATATTTATAAAGAATAAAAAGATACATGACATAAATAAATATCATTAAGAATGGGAAAGGAAATATTGCTACAGATGGAGCAGAGATTAAAAAGATAAAGAAGAGAATATCTTGAGCAGCTTTGTATTAATACCTTTAAAAACAGGCAAAATGGATAAATTCTTTCAAACACAAAACCTACTAAAACTGACTCAACAAGAAATAAAAATCCTGGATAGTTTCATAGCCATTAAACATAATTAGGTGGTAGTTAAAATATTTTTACATAGAAAACACCAAGCACTGGCCAGGCATGGTGGCTCACACCTGTAATCCCAGCATTTTGGGAAGCTGAGGCAGATGGATCACTTGAGGCCAGGAGTTCCAGACCAGCCTGGCCAACATGGTGAAGCCCCATCTTTGCTAAAAATACAAAAATTAGCCAGGCCTGGTGACGCAGACCTGTTGTCCCAGCTACTCGGGAGGCTGAGGCAGGAAAATCGCTTGAACCCGGGTGGTGGAGGTTGCAGTGAGCTGAGATCGCCCCTCTGCACTCCAGCCTGGGTGACAGAATGAGATTCTGTTTCACACACATACACATACACAAAAGGTTTAAAAAAAAAAAAAAACATGAAGCCCAAATGATTTTAAACATTCAATGATTAGATATTATAATTTTATATAGACTCTTTTAGAGAAAAAAAATGAGAGAACACTCATCAGCTTGCTTTGTGAAACAAATATAACCTTATCACCCAAACCAGGACAACCTTATGCATGTACCTAGGTGCAAAGATCACGACATAATAGTAGAAAACTGAATACAACAAAACACTTTAAAATGCATGGCCAAACTGGGTTAATACCATGGATGCAAGGGTGGTTAAACATTAATACATGTTATATAGCAACATCATATTAATATCAGAAATGTAGCTTATATATTATTTATATATAACATTATATTACACATTAGAATATCATATATGTCATATAATACTATTTTTATGTGTATGAAATGTGTAAATATATGCAGTGACAGCGGGTTGAAGGAGAAAATCTGTACAAAATGCATTTAATAAAAGCAATACCCTTTCATGATGAAAATTTTATCTCACTAGGAATACAAGGGAATTTTTTTAAGTTGCAAGATTTAGCAAAATCACATCTAGTAGTAAAAAGTAAAAAACATTCTCCTTAATAGAACAAGGCAAGGATCCCAACTGATAGCTACCTAATCAACATTTTATTGGAAGTTCTAGCCAAGGTGTTTAAAACAAAAGAAAGAAAGAAAAGGTATAATGATTAGAAACAAACAAAACTATCATTACTTCCAGATTATATGATTATCTACGTAGAAAAATCCAAAGTAATGTACTGAGAGTTATTAGAATTTATGAAAAAGTTAATCGAGGTGGCAGGATATAAGACCAATATTCAAAACTAAATTGCTTTTCCCCACACTTGTTTATAAAAGTAAACAATTCAGGAAAAGACAATATTTAAAATAGCAACAGACAGAAAGGAATCTAAAAATAAATCTAATAAAAGTTGTGCAAGACCTGATACAGAAAAATGACACAACTTTATTTTAAAAAATTAAAGAGCTGGGCATGGTGGTTCACGACTGTAATCCCAGCACTTTGGGAGGCCGAGGCATGTGGATCACTTGAGGCCAGGAGTTTGAGACCAGCCTGGCCAACATGGTGAAACCTCATCTCTACTAAAAATACAAAATTAGCCGGGTGTGGTGGCTCACACCTGTAATCCCAGTTACTTGGGAGGCTGAGGCAGGAGAATCGCTTGAAGCCATGAGGCGGAGGTTGCAGTGAGCTTAGAATGCACCACTGCACTCCAGCCTGGGCAACAAGAACGAAACTCCATCTCAAAAAAAAAGAAAAAAAAAAAAAGAAGACCTAAACAAACAGGGAGATTTATTCTTTTCAAGGAAGGAAAGACTAAAATTGTCCATAATATTATCAATTCTCCTTATATTGATCAAAAGAGTGATTACAATTTCAATCAAATCCAAACCGAATTTTTCAAGGTACTTTACAAATTTTCTAAAACCTATACGGAAGAGAAAAAGCTCAAGAGTAGCTGTACACTCCTGAAGAAGAAATGGTGGAAGAACCGGTTCTAAGTGCAATAGAGACATTATAAAATATTAGTAGTTAAGATTATGTGGGACTGGCACAGGAACAGGCCAACAGAACAATGTAACAGTAATAAACACACTGATGAGAACCTGACATATGACAGGATTGGTAGTTCAGATTGCGAGGAAAGTCTAGACTATTCAATGTAGGGTGCTGGGATCATTTGTTATCCACATGGAAAAATAGGACATTGGATCCTTCCTTCATCTCTACCCAAAAAATAAATTCTCGTGAGCTGAGATCATGCCCCTGCACTCCAGTCTGGGTGACAGAGAGAAACTCCATCTCAAAACAAAACAAAACAAATACAACAACAAAAACAAACAGAATGTCATTAATATATAGCTTAGTGAATGGTGGCAATGTGAATGCAGCAATGTGGGTGAAAGCTAGAAACGATCTTGAGGGAAAAAAGAAATTAGCAGAAGACTGCACATATTTGATATCACTCATAGGAAGCTCAAAAACAAAACTGAACAATATATAATTAGAGGATCAGAAGTTATTTTTTAAAAAGCAAGGCAACTGGCCAGGCACGGTGACTCAAACCTGTAATCCCAGCACTTTGGGAGGCTGAGATGGGAGGGTCACTGGAGCCCAGAAGTTAAAGACCAGCCTGGGCAATATAGGGAGACCCCATCTCCACAGAAAAATAAAAATAAAAAATTAGCTGGGTGCAGGAGTGTGCACCTGTAGTCCCAGCTACTTGGGAAGCTCAGGTGAGAGAATAATGTGAGCCCAGGAGTTCAAGGCTGCAGTGAGCTGTATTTGCCCTACTGTACTTCAGCCTAAGGGACGGAGTGAGATTCTGTCTCAAAATAATAATAATAATAATTAGAAATAAATAAAAACAACCCACTGATAAACATACAACGTAAGATAGTGATTATCTTCAGGGGTGCGATAGGAAGATGGAATGGAGCGGAATACACAGGAAGGCTCAATGTTTCGACAATATTCTAGTTCTTATGGTTGGCATTGGCATAGGTATTCATTTTATTATGCTTAATAACTTATGTCAATTGTATATTTTCTTTGTGTATGTATCAAATACAACACAGTGAAAATAAACTCCAGTATTGTGCTGCTTTTATTTTATTTTATTTTTTCAGACGAAGTCTCGCTCTGTCTCCCAGGCTGGAGTGCAGTGGCGTGATCTCGCCTCACTGCAACCTCCGCCTTCCGGGTTCACGCCATCCTCCTGCCTCAGCCTTCTGAGTAGCTGGGACTACAGGCACCCACCACCGTGCCCAGCTAATTATTTGTATTTTTAGTAGAGATGGGGTTTCGCGGTGGTCTCAATCTCCTGACCTTGTAATCCGCCCACCTCGGCCTCCCAAAGTGCTGGGATTACAGATGTGAGCCACCGCACCTGGCCTTGCTTTTTTTTTTAAGAAAGATAAGAAACAAACCAAAAGGCAAAGAAAGATTGTTAAATAAACGGCTGGACAAAGACAAAGATATAGTAGATTAAGGTAAACAAAAAATAATGTAGGAGTATCAACAATATTATCAAAGTGGAATTCAAGGCCAAAAGCATTCAACAGAACAAAGAGGGACAATACTTAATGAAGAAAGATACATCCTTCTCCAAGGAACATGAAACAATAATAAACTTTGTTGTATCAAACAACATAGCAGCTACATATATATCAGCAGCTGCACACACAAATATATACATATACACACATATATATGTATATATGTATATGTGTATATATACACACATATGTACCTACCTTCTACCTTCTCCAGTGATTTGGAAAGGGGCCAAGGAGTATGGCCACGCTCCCTAGTGATCCCAGTCTAGCCTTGTCCAGCCTCCCAATCCCAGCTCCTACATCCGTTCCTACACCTGGCCTCCCCATGGGATGATCCCTGCTCCTTCCTGCTTCTCCTGACCTGCTGCATTAGTTGGTTCTCATGCTGCTAGTAAAGACATGCCAGAGACTGGGTAATTTATAAAGAAAAAGAGGTTTAGTGGACTCACAGTTCCATATGGCTGGGAAGGCCTCACAATCATGGTGGAGGGTGAAGGAGCAAAGGCAAGTCTTACATGGCAGCGGGCAAGAGAACGTGTGTAGGGAAACTGCCTTTTATAAAACCATCAGATCTCATGAGACTTAATCACTATCACAAGAACAGCACCAGAAACAACCCCCCACCCCGCTACGATTCAATCAGCTCCCACTGGGTCCCTCCCATGACATGTGGAGATTAAGGGAGCTACAATTCAAGATGAGATTTGGGTGGGGGCACAGCCATACCATATCACCTGCCTACTGTTGGCCAATTTTTTTTTTTTTTTTTTTTTTTTTTTGAGATGGGATCTTTCTCTGTCACCTAGGTTGAAGTGCAGTGGCATGATCTCTGTTCATTGCAACCTCCACCTCCCAGGCTCAAGTGATCTTCTGCCTCATCCTCTGGAGTAGCTGGGACCACAGGTGCATGCCACCACACCTTGCTAATTTTTTGTATTTTTGGTAAAGATGGGGTTTTTCCATGTTGCCCAGGTTGGTCTCGAACTCCTGAGCTCAGGCGATCCACCTGTCTCAGCCTCCCAAAGTGCTGGGATTACAGGCATGAGCCACCATGCCCATCTGTTCACCAACTTTCTAGGCTCCTACACTACCCAATGCCCTCTCCTGAAGGGCCTTTATTCTGTAAAAAGTGAACCCATCCTCTTCCTTTCTCTTCCAGCTCTGTAAAGCATTTCCTATCTGTGCTTGGTCATGTGACCTTAGCAAGCTGCTGACCAGTCTGAGCTCTGCTTTTCCTCTCTGAACAGCACAAGGCAAGGATGTAAGGAGCCCAGACTGTTCCTGTGTAGGGCTGGGATGGGCCAAGAGAAGGAGCGTGGCTCTCCAGCCCTCAGTCTCCCTCTCTCCCTGTTCCTCTTGTCTTGTCATGTCTGAACCAACCTGCTGGCTGGTGCCCAGGGAGCAGCTTAGGAGGGGCCACATCTCCCAGCCCTCCCTCTGAGTCCTCACTGTAAAGAGGCCTTTACCCCTGTCCCTCAGGCCACTCCAAGGCACTCCTGGGCTTGGAGCCTGGGTTGGTGAAGGCTGCCCCATCCCACAGAATGGCATAGTTGCAGAAAATTTGGGGCTTTTCCTGTCTGGGTCTGTCCTGGCTTTTCTTCTAGGCAGAGTTGCTTATTTACGCTGGTAACCTGCTCTCAGGAACTGCTGTCCACAAGCTCTGTGAACTTGAACAAGCCCTTTCACCCCTCAGAGCTTTGGTGTCTTCATCTATGGAATAGGGATAATAATAACACTCTGAGTGAGAATTAAATGAGATAATGCCTGGGCCAGGTGCGGTGGCTCATGCCTGTAATCCCAACAGTTTGGGAGGCCAAGGTGGGGGGGATCACTTGAGGTCAGGAGTTTGAGACCAGCCTGGCCAACATGGCGAAACCGCCGTCTCTACCAAAAAATACCAAAAATAGCCGGTGTGATGGCGTGCGCCTGTAATCCCAGCTACTTGGGAGGCTGAGGCAGGAGAATCACTTGAACATGGGAGGCGGAGGCTGCAGTGAGCCGAGATCGCACCATTGCACTCCAGCCTGGGTGACAGAGCAAGACTCCATCTAAAAAAACAGAAAACCAAAAAAGAGATAATGTCTGAAGCACTGACCCATCGTGGTAAGTACTCAAAGCCCAGCAGCTATCATCATTGTGTTCATCTTCGTTATTACCACTATTACTAGGTGTTGGCCAGGCATTTTATAAGCAAAAAGATCAAATGCAATAAGTTGCCTTCTTACAGAATTGCAGCTTCACTTCATTTTTGCAGAGCATGATTGTAGTTTTCTGCCCTTGTCACAATCATTCTGTTTGTGGACATTTTTGTGATGGGTATAAACTGATTATTTGCTTATAAGTAACTCAGCACCAATAATTCACTTTTTCAATTGAACTCTGTAGCATATGAAGTACCCCGCTGCCTGTCCCTGAGGCACAGACTCAAGTTCCAGCTGTGGGTAAATCAGAGCTATGCCTACTCTGTGTGTGTGAGGGGAACCAGAGGAGACCCCACACCAGGCAGGTGCCGGTGGACCACGAGAGCTGTGATGGCAGGAGCCTCTCTTGCAGCGATGATATATGTTGTCCATTGTGTATTTTACATCAAAAAGCATCATTTTCATTTGTTCCCAGGAAATCTCTTGGCAATATCCTGTTGGATGCAATTTGCAGAAAATATGTCTCCAAAGCAATGCCTCCTCTTAAATACCAGCTCAAAATCTGTGCACAGGTGAGGTGTAGAGTTTTTGCAAACCGTATTTGTATAAGTGAGGCAGAGTGATGTTGTAAAATGTGAAGGAGAAAGTGCAAAGACAGTTATTGTGTGCTGTTGAGAATCATTTTAGCTACTACTTTTTTTTTTTTTTTTTGAGCACTGATTTTTATACCAGAAACTTAAAAATATCTCATTTATTCACTCCAAAACTCTGTGAGATGGTGTGGGGTTTAAACCGGACTCTTTGGTGACAAGTGACAGAGACTCAAACTAGCTTAAGCAATTAGTGCTTTATTGGCCATTTATTTGTTAGCCCTTTAATGCCTCCATAAACTGAAGCCTTGGGGCCGCCCCTCTCTCTGACTCTTCCTTCTGTCTGTGAATTGGCCGTGAGCTCTAGGGCTCCCCCGCGTGGCGAGGAACATGGCTGAGCGCATCCCTGCGCTGTCATCGAAGAAGGGGCCCCGATTTCAGCTTTGGACGGGTCACAGGGAATGAGGTGCTCTGGCCACCAGGCTCAGAGCTGACTGACTGGCACGCACAAGCTCCCACTGCCTAGGCCTCGATGTCGCCTCTGGCGCGCTCCGTGCGGTCCAGGGAAGCCCAGGTGTCTGTTCCCTTGACAGCTGCCCATCAGCCTCAGAGATGGGGCAGGGAAGGCTGGTGTGACAGGAAACACAGCTGGCAGAAGCTTCCCTGGCCTAAAGGAGGTATCCACCTGCTCTGGAGGTATCCACAGGGGACGGCTCATCCCCTGGGTGGATGAGCCTTGCTGTGGTCGGGGACCCCCCGCATGTGCCCCGAAGCGGTCCTGGGGAAGGGGAAGCTGGTCTGGGGCCTGGGGAGGGCCTAAGCCTGCTGACCTTGCTCGAGGGAAAAGGGGCCGGCTGGGCTGGGGCTGTGGGTGGGGGTAGGAGGTGGCAGCTCAGGGGATGAGGTGGGAAGTGGGCGGTGGCTTCTCAGCTGTCCCCTACTTCTTCCTCATGGCCCTCCCTCTGGGCTCAGGGAGCGCCGTAGGCAGGGGCCAGGGTGCTGCGGGTAAGCAGCGCCCCCCAGGCTTTTAGCCTTCCTGATCCTCACCATCCCCAGCAATGAAGCGGGTGGCAACAGTCCCCGCCGCACAGGTGGGCGTGAGGAGTCCGTGGGTCGGGCATAACAAGGCTCCAAAGCGGTTGCTATCGTTTTTGGTTTTTCCCTGCCCATCTCCCTCTGTTTTCCTCCAGGACGTTTGTCTCTGCACTGCCCCAGCCCTGGTTCAGACCCCAGCCTGCCGCTTCCCAGCTGTGTGGCCTCAGGCAGGCTCCCTAACATCTCTGAGCCCGCTCTCCTGTCCTGGGAAATGGGAATGCGCACTTCCATCCACTCAGGGTTGCGTGACGAATCCACGGTGTCCTCAGTGAGCAGCACCCATGCAGTGCAAGGCTCACAGAAGCCTCTGCGGAGGCGGCGTCCTCGCTCCTGCCTTCTTTGGCTACGATTAGGAGACCCCGCAGTCCCCGCCGCCCCTCAGCGCTCCGCCGGCCACGTGGGCTACACCTGACTGACTCCTGATCGCCACCTCGTGGCCCGACGGGTGACTGCAGGTTTGTAGCGAAATTCAAACGCGCTTCTGGTCTGTTCTGGGGATTTAACAGCAAAGCGCCCCAAGATTTGATACGGGGAGCGGGGGTGGGGGCGAGGAGTGAAAGCGGAATGCTCCCCACAGCAAGCCACCTGCATGTTCGATGCAGAGGGAAGATGCACCAGGGGCCGCTTGCCCCTGGGCCCGTTCCCACGAGATTCTGAGCTTTCTGTGCTGTGGCTGAGCTACAGTTTTCCCAGTGAAGGAATGAAGGCTCTTGACACCATGGTGGGGGAACACCCAGGACTCTAAGGAATTAAAAATGTACATTTTCTTTAGGAAGTGGGTAAAGAGGTTTTTGTCATTCCTCTTTAGGCCATGAATAGGTGTGTTTGAGAATACATACACTCCTTTGTATTTCCAGTATCTCATAGTGTGCTCATTTTATTCCCTGCTAAATCAAAGAACAGGATGTGACGTGTTAAGTGTCTCTTGCTGCCAAGGACCTGACTGACCCTGGCATGCCCCGTGTGGTAGTGCGGGGGCTCTCACCTTCTGCCATCTCCAGCCTTCAGACTCTGAATACAAGTTGGCTGTGCCCTGCTGCCCCAGACTTCTGTAGCTCCCGCCTCTGAGCCTGTGCTCCACCTGCCCGCCTCCTCTCACCCCACGCATGCTGACTCATCTTTGCAGGCTCAGCCCGAACGTCCCTCCTTTAGGAGGCTTTCTCTGCTTTCCCAAGCACAGCCATCAGCCTGTCATTCGTTGAGTCCCTGTAAGTCTTTCTCCTAACTCCTTCTTAGGCTCCGCCCAGGTGGGCTGGGTCTGAGGAGGATTGGCCAAGCCAGGGCTGAAGGGCAAAGTGAGAAGCAGCCCAGGGCAGGCCTCCCTTCTCCTGTTAGGCTGCAGGGGTTGCTCTGAAGTCAAAGCCATGAACAGAGTCCCTGTGTCCATCAATGCCTGGGGTCAAGGTCTGCCTGGCATAGAGTCAGGGGACACTCATGCCAAAGGGGGCTTCTGGGGCAGACGAGTGGCAGTTGGAGGACAGGGAGTCCTGGAGGAATGGGGATCGGAGGGCAGTGTCCTCGTCTTCCAAATGGACATAATTTGCCCCCAGGGCTGCAAGGTGTCAGTGAGGCAGGACACAGGAGGCTCAGCCAGTGTCAGGTGCGTGGGAGTGCTTCCTGGGTGCTCCCTTGCCTGCTGATGAGGAAGCAAGGGGAACCCAGCAGCCTTCTCCCAATGCTCTGCCTCTCCACCAGCTGACCACCCTGCAGGCCAGGCATTGACCTGCCACTGCACTGCCTGTATCTGGGGTGCCACTTACATGGCGTTAGGGATTGCATGGCCCTATGCGGTAGCCCTCCTCCTGACCATTCCCCACATGCCCATCTGTCCAGGCTGATTGTCAATCTGTACAGCTGCTGCACATACCTCACCTTCTCCAATCTGGGATGCGCGACAGGGGCTGGCAGCAGTGAGGGGTTCCAGAGGCAGGACTGGGGGCTCTCAGGGTCATTGAAGATAAGTTTTGTAGGGTACCTCAGAGCAATGTTCCTTGCCTGGGATCTCTCCTTTCTCAACTCCACAGGATCCATGGCCTAAACCTCCAACCCCAAATTCCTGGGAGGAATCATTCCGGAACAAGTTACTCTCCAAGCCTCAGTTTTCTTATCTGTACAATGGGCTAGGAGCTGTTCTGAGTTGTGAGGGCCAGTGGGCCAAAGTCTGAGACTGGCAGGGGCAGGCATTCCACTAGTGCCCGTCCTGTTTAACATTGGCCCCTGGGCTGGGCACAGTGGCTCTCTCCTATAATCCCAGTGCTTTGGGAAGCCAAGGCAAGAAAGTTGCTTGAGACAAGGAGTTCAGGACCAGTGTAGGCAACATAGACTTCAAGTCCACAGAAAAACTTCAAAAATTAACTGGGCATGGTGACGTGTGCCTGTAGCTCCAGCTACTCAGGAGGCTTGGGTTGGAGGATTGCTTGAGCCCAGGAGTCTGAAGTTTAGAGTGAGCTATGATTGTACCACCTCACTCCAGCCTGGGTGACAGGGTCAAAATTAAAAATCTGCTCCCAGGCCGGGCGCGGTGGCTCAAGCCTGTAATCCCAGCACTTTGGGAGGCCGAGACGGGCGGATCACGAGGTCAGGAGATAGAGACCATCCTGGCTAACACGGTGAAACCCCGTCTCTACTAAAATACAAAAAAAACTAGCCGGGCGAGGTGGCGGGTGCCTGTAGTCCCAGCTACTTGGGAGGCTGAGGCAGGAGAATGGCGTAAACCCGGGAGGCGGAGCTTGCAGTGAGCTGGGATCTGGCCACTGCACTCCAGTACAGAGCGAGACTCTGCCCCCCCCCCAAAAAAAAAAAAAAATCTGCTCCCAGAAAGGGGGTTCAGAGGGTGACCGCTTATTCCCCGGGACTCAGCATACATTTTCTCTACCAATCCATGACTTTACCTTCTGGGCTAGGGGAAGAAGACAGGCAGGTGACAAGGGAAAGACGGATTAGCACAGCTCCTCCCCTTCACCCTTCACCCCTCACCCCACATTTTTCAGTGACAGGATTTTAAATGGTTGCTATAGGCAAGAGAGCTGTCAGCCCATTATGGGCGAGGGTGGAGCTTAGAGGGCTCCTCACATGGGCCCAGCCTGTGGCTTGGACAGGAAGCCTCATTAATCCTGCCTCTGTGCTGTGCAGTCTGGGCTGAGCGACTTGATTTCTCTGAGCCTCAGTGAAGCACTCTGAAGGTAGGAGTTCCCTTGTTCCCGGGGCCCTAGGCCTGATCTGGAGGACCAGATTGCCCGGCCAGAGAGTCTGGCCTTGGGGAGGCAGCTGGGATGGTGGCCAGGCCATGGGTTTGCAGCTGCACCTGGGTTCGAACCCTGGTTCTGCTGTCCCTTGCTAGCTTTGCTGCACTGGGCTGGTCGCTTTCATCTTCCGAGCCTCGGTTTTCTCGGAAACAGGGGGACCTGCCTCTTGGGGTTGTCGGGGTATAGATGGGGACATGAACCAGAGGTCCTCCACATCGTTAGACTCTGGAGGCAGCTGGAACCGCCCAGGGCGGGCTGTGAATGGCGAGCCCAGAAGAGGGTGCAGGGCAGGGCCTGCCCCTAGGGGTCACTGGTGCCCGCGGGCATCCAGAGGGATGAGAGGTGGCCTTTGGGTGGTCTGCGCCACATGTGTGGGGAGAGGAGGCCAGGGAGCAACCAGAGGGCTGGTGGAAGGGAGAGAACACTGGGGCGTCAGGTCTGTGGACAGGAGGCCCAGAGGCCTCTCAGATGCAGACATGCAAAGATAGGCAATGACGCCCCGTGTGGGATGCAAACATCCCCACCAGCAGACCGCCACATCAGGGATGCGCGTCTCCAGGTGCAGAGACACGCGGCCTCGCCAGGAGACACAGCCATGCACGATGGCCTGTCACCTGCAGACCTCCAGCTTCATGCAGGACATATCCAGGCAAACCGGTCCATAGAGCTATTCCATAGACACACACACGTCCACACATGCACACACACCCTGAGAATTTCAAGAAACGCACCTTGAAAACCAAATTCCCTTGAGTCTCTGCCATCACCACCACACTCCCCATCCCTGCCACCATCTCTGGAGACCCCACAGCTACATCCCATCCCAAGTCCTCACGATTCCTCAGGATTTGGCTTCAGCTTCTTCCTTCTCCCATGTCTTACTCCTCTGGGGACCTCATCCATCCCAGGCCCCAGTGGCCAGCCACCTGGTTGAAGACCTGGGTGCTCAGCATCCCGTCCGGTCACTTTGACGCCCAGCCCTGGCCCAGGATGTCTCCACTTGGATGCCTGGGAGACCCCCAGCTCACATGCCCAGACCACACATCACCCCACTCCCTGTGCCTGCTGTGCCCCCATCTCCGTGATCCAGGGACCTAGATGTCGCCTGGACTCCTCCCTCACCAACATCTCTGGAATCTGCCTCCTCTTTTCTCCCCACTGTTGCCACCCTAGTCAAAGCCATCATCACCTCTCACCTGGTGACCCAACCGACCTCCCAGCTTCTATCCAGTCACCCTGATCTAATCGGATCTATTCTCTACTCAGCAGCAAGGCCCTGAATGGTCTGGCCCTGCCCTCAAACTTTGTTGTTCTTGCAGTTTAGGAGATTCACAAGATTTTGCCTGCCTCTGAGGTTTTGGACAAGCCTGGAATGTTCTCAGACACCCCTTCTCACTCCCAGTCCCCCCAGTGCCAGGTAACTTCAGATCTCAGCTTAATATGTAGCTTCTTCCAGGAAGCTTTCCATGATTCTCCACCCTCCAGACGAGGTTGGGTACCTGAGTAACAGGGTTTCTTTGTACCTCAAGTGAACTCATATCACACTGTTGATCTCCTTGAAGCAGGGATAGCCAATCCCCAGTTCTCAGCTTGGTGGCTGGCACTTAAGGGGCCTTCATAAACACTGGTTGATTGAATGAATGCAAGTGTTGGAGAATGGGGTAGAGTGAAATGGAGATGGGGCGAATGCATTTCTTTCAAGGTTGGAGATGGCTCGGGGCTGGGATGAGACAAGGGTGGAAGAGAAGAGAATCACGGGAGGGTTGGGCAAGAACAGGGACCTCAAGGCCTCCCACCTCCTGACCTGCTGTCCCGGGTGGCCATCAACAAATCTGCTAATGTCGCATGCAGGACCGGCCCAGGCCCAGGACAGCCCCTTCCTCCACCCAGGCCCTGCCCACCAAGGAGAAGCACCACAGGCGTGTACAGGTTGGTTTATTTACAAATATACTGATGTCTCATCTTTTTGTTGTTTGCATTTCTGCTGTTGTGGGAAGAGGTGGAAGGCGAGAGTGGAGGGCAGGGTGGGGGTGGTGGTGTGGTAAATGCTAATAAATAATTTAACAATGACAAGTTATTAAATAAAATGTGTCTGGGGATGGCAGGTGGGCAGTGAGAGTCTGTCTGTACAAGGAAAACAGGAATGGCCGGTGGCCCATCCCCACACCTGGCTGGGCTGGGCTCCCATGGGACCCCCAGGTAGGGTCGGGGGATCTAGCAAAGAGGCTCATTGGCAATGGCGCCTTCCAAGGGCCAAATGTTGGAGTGGTCTTTCCTGCTCCCCCAGTCCCCAGGCCACATGTGCCTGCGTGTGTGTCCATGAGCCTCCGCGTGCATCCAGGTGTGAGTGTGTGTGTGCGAGCGCGTGCGTACGAGCGTGGAGCCCTTTCCCCACAGGGCAGACTTAGCCCTAGAGCTGCAGGCTCTCCCTCACCCTAGGTGGTGCCCAGAGCTCAAGGATGGAGCCAGGCAGGCCTCAGGCAATCCTCCTTCCCGAGGCTCCCTGCATGCGACATGAAAAGGGCATTCAGATGGGGGCGGTGGGGAGGCAGCCTCTTGCTAGGAGGCTGCAGGGCTTCCCAAAGGAGAAGAGGCTTGTCCCTGCCGGGCTCTGCTCATCTGATGCAGCGCCAGGGCCTTCCCACATTCACCCACCCTCAGGAAGCCTCCAAAGATGCCCAGCCACATGCACCAACCCCCTCTCCAGGCTCTTTCCAGGCTGTGCTGGTACCTTGGTCTGACCCTTGTGAGCAGTGTCTCTGTGTGACCTCCCTGTGCGTTTCCCAGGATAGCAGAGTACCTGGGAGGCTTCACAGAGTAGGCGGATGAGGAACTCTGTGGCTGGGGCCATGAGCCCGGCTTCTTGTCCCTCCTCTGCCCTGTGTTACCCGGGGTGATGCTGTCCTCTTTCTGCGGCTTGACTTCCCCAGCAGGGAAGTGGAACGTGGCCTTTTGCCAAGACTCCCCCTGCCCACCTCTCATTCTTTTTTGCTCTGGAGACCACACAGTTATCTCCCTCTTCCCACCCCAGCCCCCCTAGTGATGAAGGTTCCATGTCATGGCAGGGGTGAAGGGTGGTCCTAGCTACTCCCTGCCCAGCTCCCAGCCGAGGCTGCAGCTGCTCCCATAAAGTGGGAGAAGGCTGCCCGGCCCTGCAGGCTTCTGCTGGGTGGCCCTGAACACATTGTCTCCCTTCTCTGAGAAATGGGTCCCTGCCATGTCTGGACTCTGGCTGGGCCGGAGAAGAGTCTCCTAGAAGAGGAAGCCCCCCAAGGGGGGCCCTGCAACTTGCTCATCTGTGTGCCACACAGTCTGGGGCTGGGCGGGGTGGCCGCTGGTGTCTGGGAGCCTGTGGGCAGCAAGGCACAGCACAGAGCAAAGGGCCCCGAGCCACCGCTGACAGGGTGCCTGCAGCACGAGTAGCTCTCTGAGGTCCCTTCTGGCTTTGTCTGTGGGTCACAAGTGTGCTGTCCCTAGACCAGCTTCTGGCACGGGGTCCCGACTGGATTTGGGGGCTTGTGAGGCCCCAGAATGGGAAGATGTGACCCCAGCAGCTGGCAAGTTTACTAAGAACAATTTGTGACCCCCTGACCTGGGTCAGTCACAAACCACAGGGGACAATGGGGCACAACGTCCCTGTTCTCAGCTCAGCTCTGTCACTAACCTGGACCTTGGACAGGCCTCTTTCCCTCGCTTGCCTCAGGGTTTCCAGCTATAAAATAAGGGGCAGATGAGATGTCCCTTCCAACTTATCGGGTCTGAGAGAGAAGGGCCGGGTCTTCTGTAGGGGTAGGGTGTCTGCCCCTGCATCTGCCCAGAATGTCCCTGGCATGATTCAGATGGTGCATGTGCAAAGGGAGAAAGATGGGTGTCTCTCCAGAAGCCAGCACAGCTGCTGTCCAGGGACCCATGGTGGCACGGACCCTGGTGGGCTGAGGCAGCAGAAGGACCAGGACATCCACTGAGGTCCTTGGAGAAGCTCTGTTTGTAAGAGCTGCTGGGGCCCGATGGGTGACACGAGGCCTCATGTCAGGCGAGGAGGTTGGCCCAGGACACTCTGGGGGCACTGAGTTCCCCAGCAAACAGGGGAGCAAAACCACAGAACAGGTTGAACTTGGAGGATTCCAGAGATCCAGGCAGAGGGCCCCAAAGATGGAAAAGGACATTCATCATCCTTACTTGCTCAAAGGTTGGACCGGGCAGACTTTAGGGTGGTGGCCTAGGGCTTGACTTCAGAGTTAAAGGCAGGGTTGTGAGCACCTGAACAAGGGGACACAGTGGTCACCAGGGGACAGGGTGGGCTCACCAGTCAGGTCCCAGCAGCCCAGCCTCCTTGCTCTGACAGGGTTAGAGTTGAGCAGACTGGGGCTGGGGATGGACCTAGTGCACCTGGCTTCCAGCAGGGCACCTGACACAATCTCCTGCAATCGCCCTGGAGGAAGGGGGCAGGAAATGCAATTGGAATGTGTCTCCCAAAGAGGGTGGATTAATGGGCCAATGTCAAACAGGGAGAGGCCACCGTGGTCCACAAACCTCAGGTGAGACACCCAGTGCCAACTCCTCACTGGGCAGATGTGCTGGGAGAGAGTAGAGCAGTGGTCACACAATCAGGGTGCAGAGAAATTCCACAGGCTGGAATCAATCGAGTAAGAGGGAACGGAAGAGGGAGATCACAGTGCCTCCCTCAGTCTAAACAGTAAGTGCCCCCATCCTGCATATACACAGAGAAGAGACGTGGCTTAGCTGTCACTTGTGTGTGGGGCCCGGGGATTTAGTTACAGCAGGGCAGCCTCAATCTCTTAAGGTCATGTGGCCAAATCATTGTGTTTTGGGTCACATTAACAGAGGCAGGGCGCCACAGCAGGAGAGGTGATGTGCCTGCTCACTTCTGGCCAGCTGACATCAGTGGGAAGGTGAAGTGATACCTGCTCCACACCTTTAGAGGGACAGCTAGAGGCCCGCAGGGGGACAGTGTTAAGAGGGAGAGCCAGGGAAGCCTGGCTCTGGGATGCGGGACGGCACAGCTGCCTTGGGCTCGCTGACCTAGTGAGCTCCTTGTCCCTGGAGGTATGTAAGGGGAGGCAGCGGTGGCTGGGGAGAGGACCACATTGCAGATGGGGTGCCCAGCAGGTGCTTTTGAAGTCCCTGACCACATGGAGGCTCTGCTGTCTGGCCTGATGCTACCTGGTTCTGGGGGCTCCATCTGCCTCTAGAGTTGGCGGGGCCTGGGGCTGCCCTCCCTGCCCCCCATCTGGGCCCAGGCTGGGATACAACTGGGTCCAGTGCTTCAAGCTCCCCTCTTCCTCTCCCTTTCCTCCCTCTCCAATAGCTCTTAAGAAGTGGGGGGTCCCCTGCCCCTATCTGGCCTCCTTGTCCCTTTCTGACAAGGCAAGGCAGACCCGCTGAGCATCCCTATCCCTTCTGGTGTCCCCACACAGCTGTGTGTGTGTTTTCCTGGGTTTGTCTGGGAGTTTGCATGTGTCTGCATGTGGCTCTCTGTCCCTTTGTGCCTGCCCAGGCTCAGGCCCCGAGCCTGCCCCCTGACAGTGCCTCCCCCTCAGGCCCCTCCCCACTGCTGCTCCAGACTCAGGCTGGGGGGCGGTTGCGGTTCCAGGCAGTGGGCCTGTCCCCAGAGGCCACCCCTGCCCTTGCTGGGGCACAGGTACACACGCTTCTCAGGTCACTGCCTCATGACGCCATTGTCCTGGGGCTTGCATGGAAGGCCATGGACACAGAGAGGACATTTAAAAAAATAGAGAGAATTTAAGCTTCCCAAAAAAGAGATGGGGAGGAGGTGATGGAGGCCAAGGTGGGGCTGGGAGGCGAGTGGCCGTCGAGAGCTCTGGGTCCCTGGGGATGACAAGGTCTCTGTGGGCAGGACACAGCCCCTGCTCAGGCTGTGCCCATCTACCGATCTGGCTGTACCCAACGGGCAGTGGTCAGGCCCTGCCGGCCGAGGGGAGGGCACCGTATGGCTGTCTGTAGTCTGTGCGGAGAGCAGGGCGGGGGTGGCCAGGCTGGCCGCAGAGGCTGGCGGTCCCCCCCAGGCCCCTGCCCAAGCGTCCGTGCGCCCGGCTGGCTCTCAGGAGGCGAAGTAGGAACTCTGCATGGAGTAGAGCCGGTCGATGGGGTTCCCCACGCGGGCCTGCAGGGAGCCCACGTCTGAGGAGCCGAGGAAGCAGTCGCTGAGGCTGGTTAAGGAGGTATCGCTGTCGATGTCATGGAAGATGGAGTCGTTCCCTGGGGGGGCAGAAGGGGTGTCAGGACCGCAGAGCAGGCTGGGGCTCCTGGGGGCCCTGTTTGCCCTGTAGGCTGTGTGACTGGAGGCCAGGGAGAGACAGGATGGCCTGCTGGCTAGTGTGGGCCAAGAGGGGCCGGGGCCCTTCCTGTCAGCAGGAGGCAGGAGGGCTGTGCTGGCCATGCTGCCTGAGCCCTGGTGCAGCAGGTGGCTTTATGTTCCCAGGTCTGCCTGGCCTGGCAGAGGGCAGGGCTGTGCTGGGGTGGGCGGGCGGAGGTAGGGCGGCTTACCATAGGGGTTCATGTGGTCACCTGGCATTTGGGGCGGCGTGAGGCCCTGCTGGAAGGGGTCGCTGCTGCCATACGGGCTCTGCTCCATGGCCACGATCTGCTGCTGCGGTGGGGCCAGTGGCGTGTAGGAGGCCATCATGCCCTCCATGCGGCTGGACAGGACCTCTGGGGGCACAGTGAGCCTTCACCCACTGGCCTGGCCCACGCCCTCCCAGCGACACCCCATGGCCCAGCTTCACCGGCAGCCTCCCCAGTCTGACCCCCTTCTGACTGCCCAGGCACCCCACTCTGGCTGAAGCTGTCCGGACACTGACTTCCCATCCCCTTCCCCAGGTGCACATTCCAGCTCCTCCTCCAGACACAGTTTATCAAAAGCCAGAGGCCTCCCCTCCCCACCTTCCTTCCTCCCACCACTCCACCCCTCCAGGGGATCCAGGGAGGAGGCAGACCCCACACAGGCAATAGTGATGCTGCCCTGCATCTGGGAGCACCAAGGTCCCAGACCCAGGCCAAAGAGGCCCTGGGAAGACTTCCTGGAGGAAAGGGCCCTCACCCCGATGTGACTTAAAGAACTAACAGGGGCTCAACAGGCCAGAGCAGGGAAGGCAAGCCAGGCTGAGGGGCGGCAAACGCATGGACGAGACAGACCGCCAGGTAAGTGAGGGTGCAGCACGCGGGGCCGAGAGCCAGGGAGACAGGTCGGTGCCGAGAGGGACCACAGGTCATGGGGAGTCCTGGGGCGCTGAGCTGGGTGGGGGTCCCCGAGGCCGCTGGGAGCCGCAGGAGGGTTTGGTAGACAAGGGTGAGAAAGGCTGGAGGAGGAGACCCAGGCTGGGGCCAGTGGGGGAGGAAGCCAGAGGAAGGGTGGGATCTCTGTCAAGGTAGCTGTAGAAGAGACAGCTCCTAGGAGGGTGCGAGAGACATGAGAAGACTTCACTCCCCAACTTGGCACCTCAGCGGTTCAGCAGCATGGGATGAGAAAGGTCAGAGGTGACTCCTGGTTCCTGGTTCGACAGGGCGGATGGTGCTGCCATTTGCAGAGAAGGGTGGGGAGGAGCAGGGCATGCCATGTGCATGTGGGCAGGATGGAGGCAGGATGGAGGGTATGGCATGGGCTGGGATGAGCTGGGGGGACTGTGGGACCTTCTCAGGGAGGCTGTGTCCAGGAAGTAGTTGGGAACACTGAGGGGTGAGACACAGTCCAGGACCTGGCTGGGAGACCAGAGGCAGTAACTGCAGCCCCAGGAGGGGCAGAGGGGGAAGCGAGGAAGAAGCAGGCGCTAAGGCTGTGTCCTTAGAAGCCCAGTCCAGCCTGGGACACTGGCCTGGCCCCCAGTGCCCGGGTATCTGCCCATTGGTGTCCTGGCACCTGCCCAGAAGCCTCCCTGTCACCGAGGCACAGGCAGCTGTCTCCCACCCGCTTCAGCAGCCCCAGGGAGCTCCCTGCTCCTCCCTCATGGCCTTGAAGGCCCAGGAGACCAACCCTGGCTCGAGATTCTGATATGGAAACACAGTGTTTGGTAAAGCAGTGATGAGGCGGCCTGACTCATGCCCCTGAAACTAGTCCCTCCCAACTCAGCAGGCCCCTCACGCCCTGACAAGCTTTGTCTGCAGAATTCCAGCAGGGTGGTAGCGCCATCCTGTTAAAGGTACAGGCTTTGAGCTCCAGGCTTGGGGCTGAGGTCCAACTTTGCGCCTTACTGGCTGAGGGATCCCAGGCAGTCCCTCAGTTTCCTCATCTGTGAAACGGGACATGGCGATACCCTTCCTTGCAGTGATCTGCGAGGACAGGGCAAGATGGGGTGTGCTGAAGGCTGAGACCCATGTCTGCACGCAGTGAGTGTGAGGAGACCGTTGCTGTTTTGACTGCAGAAATTCTGCCAACCCTCCAGGCCACCACTCTGCCATCTCTCCTCCCTGGGTCCCCTAGTCCCCATGGCTTCTCTATTTCTCTGTATCTCAGTGGTTTTAAAGCAGAAGTTTCCTGGGATCTGATGGCCTTGGTGGAAGGCTTTTCAGAAGTTTTGTTAAAAGAAACACCCCAGGCCCCTCTGTCCCTAGCCCGGGGACAGGTGCAGCCCTGGTCCCAGCCCTGGCCCAGGCTCACCCAGCCCCAGCCCCTGTCCCAGCTCACCCAGGCCCAGGCCCAGCCCCAGTCCCGGCCCTGGCTCACCCTGGCCCAGCCGCTGGGAGTTCTGCTGCTCCTGCTGCTGCTGGTGCCGTCGCGCCAGCTTCTTCATCTGCAGGGATAGCGCAGTTCAGGCCGGTGCTGCCCCTCGCCTCCAGGCACAGCCAGCCCTACGCCCCCTGGACCATAGTCTTCTGGCTGCCCCCTCTACTCCCACCCTACCTGGGGCCAGTGGGGGTAGAGGGTGGCCTCTTACCTTTGCTCTTTGGTTCTGAAACCAGACCTGGACCACACGTACACTGAGGCCCGTCTCAGCTGCCAGTGTCTCTCGGACCTGGCCCAGAGAGAGGGGGATCAGGTCAGGCCATCCAGGGGCAGCAGCTGGGAGATGGCGGGTTTAGGGGGATGATGGGATGTGGGGGGAGATGGAGGATGGAGGGATTTCCCTGCCCCCAGCAGGAGCAGGGGGTGGTCTCCAGAAAGGCAGTGGGTGTGTGGGCACCAGCCTCAGCCCTGCTCCCCTGGCCGCCCCTCACCTTTCGGCAAGGCTTGGACGAGACCTCGAAGGAGGCCTTGAAGGCTCTTCGCTGCTGCGTGGTGAGGATGGTCCGGGGTCGCTTGGGCCTCCGCGGGTCCTTCCCATCATCCCCGCTGCCCTTGCTCTGGCTGCCCTGCCCCTTGGCCGGCTTCATGTCCCCATCTTCATCCTCGCTCTTCACTGTGGGGGACACAACCCGGCCTGTGAGGAAGGGGCAGGGGCAGCCCGGGCCTCAGCCTTGTCCCCTTAGGCAACCTGCTGCTGCCCAACAGGAGCCTGTCCCCTCTGTTGATACCTGCCATGGCTCCCCAGTGCCCCCAGGATAAGGTCTCCTTCCCTCCCCTGGCCCACAGGCCCTGCCTCGCCTGGGCCCTCGTCTCCTGCCTGCTCTACCCTGCGAGTACACATGGTTATGCACATGCAGCCTGGCTGTGTGGACCCAGCCACACGAAAGTGGGGGCAAGCAAAGACGATGCCGGCCCCGGGCAGATATTCACACAAGAGGTGGCTAGGGACGCAGCGTCCGTATGCACCGCACACACTCCAAGATGCACACCTCACCCGCTGGGCACATGCACGATGGGCCCCCCACAAAGGCGTCAGGCGGCAATGAGGCGTATTCACACACATGGGCCCATGCTCACAGGCAGGAACGTACAGGCATGCATGTATCTGGACAGACACAGACAGTGTGCGGAAGCATATGCACTTCAACCAGCGCTACAGCCACACCCACCACACACACACGGCATTTCCCTGCCCCAGGTTTGGGTCTCAGAAATGTCAGCAGCCCCAGATGGATGGCCAAGCCTCCCCAGCCACCACTGGGCCTCCCACTGCCCCCACCCAGGCTGGTCTTCCTGTTCTCCTTGGAGTGTGAGAAGGGTGATCTGCTCCCACTGAGACCCCCTCTGCTGGGCCTGGCCAGCCTCTGCTCTTCCTCAGGAGCCATGGGGCTGGCTGCAGCGGTGCCCTGCCCAGGGATGGGTAGGGACAGATGGTGGTGGGCTCACTGCCTCCACGCAGGCCCTGGCCATGGAAAACCCTTTCCATGTGGCAGATCCTGTTGCCAGAGGGCTCCAGGTTACCCATGGGGCCTGGCAGACCAGGACAACTCCTCTTCATGCCCCCTGTTCCAGTCCTTCCCCACTGTTCCCAGGACAAGGGCCAAAGCCACCTCCTGGCCTTTCCCTCCTTAAGGCTCACTCTTGGTTGGGCTTGCCCTGTCTGCCAGGAGGGCTTCAAACTGGCCTTGTCCTTTTGGGGGCTAGAGCAGAGTAGGGAGGGTCCTTCACCCTGGGAAATGGGGTCTTCCCCTCTAGCACAGAGGCCTCAGTCCCCTCCCCTCAGCTGGGAAACAGAGGCTGGCTTGGGGCTGTTTGCTTCCCACTGCTGAAGGCTCCAGGGGGCTGAGGAGGGGAGGGCACATCAGATCCCTGCCTCTCAGGCATCCCCAGCCTGTAGACCGGGTGCTGGTGAAGACCCCTGTGGCGCTGGGCTGCGGGTTGGGGGGGGGGGCATCAAAACAGAGAGGGCAAGGGGGGTGGGCCAGAGAACAAGAGGTGTGTGTGCACACAAGCACAAGCCACAGGACATGTGAGCATGTGGACAAACATGTATGTGCAGCCATGTGGATCGGTGTTTAGTGCACAAGTGTGCGGTGTCTGTGTGTGTGTGTGTATGCTTAAGTGTGTACACTTGTGTGTGTGTACCTGGGTGTGGCTTTTGCATTCCCAGATATGTGAACACATATCTCCACATATATGTACATGTATCCATGCTCAGGGAAGGGGTATTCAGGCGTGCATTTTATGTGCTTATGTGTACACATGTGATCACACATGTGTTTATGTGTATGGATGTGTAGGTCTCAGGGGTAGTGTGCCTGGGAACATGCACGTTCGTGTCATGTGCACGCAGGTGGACACATCAGTGCGCGTGTGCATCTGGATATACATGCACCATCTGTATGCAGCTCAAGTCCTGGAAGCAGGAGGTGGCTTCTCCAGCCAGGACTCCCCGCCAGGACACCCCAGTGAGCCCCGTCCCCGAGGCCTGCCCCCAGCTCAGGCCAGGCCTCACCGGAGTCGGACTCGTCGGGGCTCACAGAGCTGAGCAGGTCCTTCTCCTTCTCGTAGTCACCCTTGCACAGTAGCTGGCCCTCCTTGAGCACGAACTCGTCGCCCTTGCGTAGCTGCCGCTCACACACGCAGCAGCAGAAGCAGCCCAGGTGGTACACGCACTCCAGCGCTCGCATCACAAACTCCGTAGGGGCGATCTTCTCCATGCAGCCGCTGCACTTGGCCGCGAAGAGCCTGCGGATGCACAAAGCGGGTGTGTTGGCTGCACTCACAAGTCCCTCCCAGGGGCCACTCCCCCCGAGGGCCTCTCCCTCTTGCCGCCCTGACCCTCAGGCCCAGGTGGGAGGGAGAGGCCCTCCTTGGGCACTGGGCCAGACAGTAGAAGGGCCCTGCAGCCCTATTCTGCCCACAGGCCCCCAGAGGCCCTGGGGTTAGTGTTGGCATCCTGCCTAGGGTCACCTGTCCCAGGCATGGCAGCTCAGGGCCCTTCCAGCTCAGAGCCATGGTGGCCACTAGAGGGCAGTGTGCAGGCTCCACCCAAACTTTCCCTGGGGGCCAGATCAGCCCCTGTCTGGAAAGGATCCTTTCTCCCTCAGCTCCCTGGTCTGCCTCTCCTCTGATCCTCCCTCACCAACACATCCAGCCAATTCCCTGCCCAACCCACTGCCCAGCCTGGGCCCCTCCTCTCCTGCCTGAGCAATTGCCTGGTCCCCTCTCTGGGCTCCTGGCCCCTTCAATCCTTCAAACCACAGCCCACACAGGAGCCGTCATACACACAGGAGCCAGGGGATCTTTCTAAAATACAAATCGGATCAAGCTGCTTCCCTGCTCCAGACTCTTCCATGGCTCCCTAGTGCCCTTAGGAGACCATCTGAGCTCCTGAGGCTGGCACTCAAGGCCCTTCATGATCCTGCCTCTTCCCTCTCTACCCTCTGCCTCCCCAGGCTGCAGCCCCAAAGAACAGCCTGCAGTTTCTCCAGAGCACCATCGTGGCAGCCTTTCAACACATCTTCCTCTGTCCTTTGGCTTGGCTAACACCTTCCCATCCCTCCGTCTCGGCTTATGCATCTCCATCACGAACAGATATTCACTGAACACGTACAGAGTGCCAGCCCGACTCTAAGCATCTTACGTGCAGAGATGCATTTAATCCTTGCAACAACCCTACAAGAAGAGAATGAACATTAGCCCCATTTTAGAGATGAGGAAATTGAGGTGCTAAGAGGCAGAGTCACTTGCTCAGAGTTACATGGGTAAATGCTGGAGGCAACTCCCAGGCTGGGCCTAATCCAGCTCCCGCATGACAACGTGGTCCCATCTCCCATCATCTCTGCAGACAAACGAGGGCGGCGGGGGCCGGGGGGGCGGTCTCTGGGCCCTGGCCAGCACTAGCGGGAGGGGCTAGGTACCACGGCCCCTCCTCTGCTGTGTCTGCTGACTGCTCCTCCCGACACTCCTCCACCCTGTCACGTGTCCTGCTCTGTGGGAACTCAGCTCAACAACACTTTGATGGAAAAATTTATGAAGAATCAAATTATTGCTGCTGGGAGGGAATTAAAATCATTTTTCATTCCCGGCGTCCCCGGGCCACGTCTGCGGGCGCCACCTTGGGAGCGCTGTGCACATCCCATCCCTCTTTATGGCCCGCCATCACGGGCATAGATTACAGCTGCAATTCTCTACTAATCGGTTCTGGAACAGAAATGGCCATAAATGGGAGGCACTCGCCTGCCTCCCTTCCCGGGGCTGCCATCAGAACCGCCCACGGTGAGCTGGTGGGGCGAAGTGGGTAGGGCCGCTTTGAGCTCTGCATGCTGCCTGGGCACTGGCCAGAGCACTCAGCAGGGGGCACCCCCAGCGACCCCTGCCACCCACCTCTATTCTACCCAGCAGGCTCCTACTCATCCTGCAATGCCCAACTCCAATGCCACCTCCTCTGGGAAACCTCTGATGCCCCAGTCTGGGGGAGGTGGCCTTCTCTATGCTCCCCTGAGCTTCCCCCAGCCTCAGTTTACTCCTGTAAAATGTAGATGTCAAGCCCTTCCTGAAGGCTGTTGTCAGGATTCGAGGATGCTGAGCATGTAACTCAATGCACGGGTATCACAGCAGAATGACAATGCATGTCTCTGCTGGTGCCCAACTCTACCAACTTTACTGGGGTTCCCTGAGACAGGACCTGGTCCCATCTGATCCTCAAGGGGGCCTCCGTGAATGTTTACAGAGTAGGTGAGTAAAGGCCTGGGGTGAGCTGAGGCTGAGGCCAGGCTCTGCTCTGGGCATGCTGGACCCCACCAGCCTGCAGGGCATGGCTCTGCAAGGGGAATGTGGGCTGGATTTTGGCTTTAATTTGGCCCTCTGGCTGAATCCCCTTGTTCGAGGCACAACCTACCCAACTGTCAGGGATAGCTTTAGGTAGAGGCCCTAGGAATCTGGCTGGCTGTCCAGCTCTACCGAGGGGCTGAGGAAGGAGCCTGGGTTTGTAGAACCTGGTGCTCTGACATGGAGGGTGGTCCTCCCCAACCCCCACTTCCCCTCTGTCCCCTCCCCACACTCCATCTGACCTAGTGGCCACACTAAGGTCTGCAGCCTGACCTCTGTGGCCTCCGAGTGAACAGACACTGGCCGTGTCGCTGCTAGCATGGCAGAGCCAGGCTCTCAGGGTCCCAGGCCAGGGTCAGCACACCTTGGGTGACTCCCGGAGAGGAGACCTTCTTAGGCTGGGGAGAGGGCAGCAGGGCGGGTGACCTGCATTTGCAGTCAAAGCCACAATGCTGGCTGTGTTCAGAACAGCCGCTAATGCCTTGGCAGCAGGGGGTCGATTGCTACTTTCTCCAAACTCATCAACACAATCTATTATTAATACTTCTCCAAAGGCTCGGTGCCGCCATTACGGAGGCAGCGCCAGCCACTCAGGGCACCATCTGTTATCTAGATTGCAAAAACTCGGGAAATAAACTGCACGCACTTTATAAACAGCATGCGCCATCCGTTTGGTCTCCAAGCATCTCTCCACCCAATAAAACATCGGGGGGGAATGCATGAAATACTCACTCCCAATTATGGGGCTGCCTTTGTCTACTGTGCTGGGGTGAGAGCGACTAATGGCGTGTGTGGGAGGGGTTGGGGATACCAGCGGGGTCCCCTCTTCTCTGTGGGTCCCCATTCCCCCTCTCTTCGTGTTTCCCACCATGGAGGACTATGGAGCCAGCCACTGAGAAGCAGGCCCAGCCACAGACAGGTGGCACTGGAATCACATGGACATGAGTTCCATGCCTTGTCCCACCACTTGCTAGCTGGTGACCGGGCGAGTAATTTGTCTCAGCTCACTTATCTGTACAATGGACTGGACAACATTGCCTGCATCTCAGCATGAACATGTAGCGAGTTGTTGGTGTAAAGCAGCAGCTGTGGCGGGCACAATCTCCATAACTTCCTCACTGTGTGGCCTTAGGCAAGGCATTTGACCTCTCTGAGCCTCAAATTCTTCATCTATAAAATGGGAATGATCAGGCCAGCGCGGCGGCTCACGCCTGTAATCTCAGCACTTTGGGAGGCCGAGATGGGCAGATCACGACGTCAGGAGATTGAGACCAGCCTGGGCCGGGTGCAGTGGCTCACGCCTGTAATCCCAGCACTTTGGGAGGCCGAGATGGGCGGATCACGAGGTCAAGAGATCGAGACCATCCTGGCTAACACGGTGAAACCCCATCTCTACTAAAAATACAAAAAAATTAGCCAGGCGTAGTGGCAGGTACCCGTAGTCCCCAGCTACTCGGGACGCTGAGGCAGGATAATGGCGTGAACCTGGGAGGCGGAGCTTGCAGTGAGCCGAGATCGCGCCACCGCACTCCAGCCTGGGTGACTGAGAAAGACTCCGTCTCAAAAAAAAAAAAGAAAGAAAAAGACCAGCCTGGCCAACATGGTGAAACCCCGTCTCTACTAAAAATACAAAAATTAGCCGGGCGTGGTGGCGCACGCCTGTAATCCCAGCTACTCGGGAGGCTGAGGCAGAAGAATCGCTTGAACCCAGGAGATGGAGGTTGCAGTGAGCCGAGATTATGCCACTGCACTCCAGCCTGGGTGACAGAGAGAGACTCCGTCTCAAAAAATAAAAAAAAATTTAAAAAATTAAAAAAAAATGGGAATGATCATCCCGACCATGGGGTTTTTGGCAGGGGCTGGATGCATTGAAAGCCCTCGGCACCACGCTGGCATGAAGAAAGTACTCCATGTTTCTTTC
>NW_016806112.1:246014-338415 GCF_001698545.2 Rhinopithecus bieti
TCTCGCTCTGTCACCCAGGCTGGAGTGCAGTGGTGCGATCTCGGCTCACTGCAAGCCCCGCCTCCCGGGTTCACGCCATTCTCCTGCCTCAGCCTCCTGAGTAGCTGGGACTACAGGCACCCGCCACCACGCCCGGCTAATTTTTTGTATTTTTTAGTAGAGACGGGGTTTCACCGTGTTAGCCAGGATGGTCTCGACTTAAATCACTGACAACTGCAGAGACACACAGAGTATGGCTGATTCTTTCACCTCCAATAACATTGGCTTTCCTAGTGTTCTGGGAGCACTCCAGCTTCTCCAAGCAGGTCTTCATGCCCAGATCTGAGGGTCCAGACAGCATGCACTGGACTTGGAATCCCAGCTCTATCACTTCCTGGCACTGGAATCTTGCACAAGTCCCTTCTCTTGAGCCTCTGTCCCCAACTGTCCAGTGGGGATGATGACAGAGACTGCCTGACAGGGCTGGGCACAGGAGATGGGCTCAATAAACGGCGATCATGATCACTGTTATCAACTCTCCAGGACTTCCCGGACTTCCTGCTTACCACCCTTGCTGAGTCCAGATCTCCTACCCTCCTCTGAGGGTGCCATTCCCATACCCCATCACTGCCCTTTACAGTTTATGTGGCTCTTCCTTAGGTTCTCAGAATAATTCACACTTCACACTCCACTCAGGTCTCTCTACTCTCAGTGGGCCTCTTTCACCCCTCAAGGCAACCCCATCCAGCCCCTCTGCCACAGCCTAGGGGCAACTCCCAGCCTTTGTCCAGGACACTGCTACCTCCCTCTTCAGAGATAAACCAGAAGGTTACGAGAGAGACACCCAAAGTTTGGTCTTGCCTCCTCATCAAGTTAAATTAGATTACACACCCTCTTCATTTCTGAATGTCCAAGAGCACCCCAAAATGTCAGGATAAGCCCAAAGACCTCGCTGTGGCACTCGAGGCCCCACCCACCCCGTGACACCCGGCTCTCACTGCCAGGCTTCTCACTGCTCTCTGAACATAGCAAGTCCTTTCTTGCCTCCTTAGTGCTTAAAATTCCATCTGCTTCCAAGGCCTGGCTTCTCTGCCCCCTTCCTTTGCTTCTTGCTAAACTCCTCTTCATCCTTGAAGACCCAATTCAAGTGTCACCTCCTCTGTGAAGCCTTCCCTGATACCCAGAATCCCAGCCTCTCTCTAGTTATTTGTGCGTCTGAAGTCCCGACCAACCTAGAAATCAGACACTGGGTCTAATTTACTGGCATGGAGGAGGTGGTTAGTGTTTGTCAAATGAATGCACAACCTTGTGTGAAATGAAATGGGCAGCCAGGTAGCACAAGAAAACGCCAGGTATTCTGCTCCTAAGGGTCTGAAACTGCCACAGCGTAACAAGGTAAGTGAACTCGCCCTCCGGCCCCCAGCCCCTTCACAAGGACACAACTTGGGTCCAGTTTGTTAAATTTGTATTGGTGGAGTTCCACGCATGCTTCCTGCAGGACTGGGAGTCCCCAACCCCAAAAGCACCCTCATCCCCTGTACCAAGGGAAAGACCCCGGGGGTACCATGTTTGTAATGATTCTTGTGACCGGAAGTGATTGGACCAGGCCTGGACATCTGATTCAAGAGGGGCCAGTCAGACCCTCTGTCCTGTGTGCCTTCCTTCCCCTGCTCACTCAAGAGCTCTGTCAGCCCCCACTCCATCTTCAGTGGCTCCCACACCTCCATCGCCAGCTGCACAGCCCCGGGTGATTCACATCCCTTCTCCAAGCCTCAGATTCTTGTTCTGTCAAATGGGGGTTTGACCTGTCCCTCCCTGGGTAATTGAGAATCTGGTGATTTTAACCCATGTGGGAAGGCTTGGCCCAGCATCTGGCACAGGAAGGATCTCAATAGGTGTGTGCTGTCTTCTTCTCCCCAATCTAAGTCTCTGGAACTTTCTCTTCCCCACCTCCGATTTTTATCTGAAGCCCCATAATTGCACTGTTGGGTTTGTGCTCTCCCTGTCTGCCTGTCTGTCTGTCCCTTTATGGGTATGCGCCGCACTGGGGACCAGGCAGATTCCAGGCTGGTTTCCTTTAGGGCCGCTCCATGCCCAAGACCCATGGCCCCTGCAGCAACCACTGCTGGGAACACCCTCCTGCCTCCAAGGGGACCACGAGGTTTGGTCCTGCAACTGCAGCCCTTCTGTTCCCACCGGCTACACCCTCTCACATTCACCCAGCAAACACCCGTGGAGGCTGACTCTCGGCTGGGCGATGGAAGACACTTAGGGCATGGAGTTAGACGGAATCTCATCCTGTAGAACACATGCTTGGATGGGGTACTGGGGCATGCTGGGCAAGCAGAGAGGCACAGAAAGCACCAAGAATCTATCTGGGAACTTCCTGGAAAAGGTGACATGACACATACTTAAGAACCTGGTTCTGGACAGAAGGAATGGGTTTGAATCCGGGCTCTGCCACTTCCTGGCTGCCTGACTTGGGACAAGCCACCGCTGCTCTCTGACCTGGTCTTCCCATTTGAAAGCTGGCGATCCCAATTCCCACCTTACGGGTAATCATCATAATGTGTTGACCTCCCTGTGTCACACCTCCTTCCTAGGCTGGTGGCGAGGTGCCCAGGACAGCATGGCTGTAGAGCATGTCGGACAGTAAGCACTCAGTGTGGTGGCTGAGGTTATGACTGTGGGCGGGACTGGGCTCTGATGATGCGGGCTGAAGGATGAGCTGCAGTTCACAGGAGCTAGGGGACAGGACCCTAGACACTCCGGGGGTCGCGGCTGCTGCTGCTAGAGTCAGCCTGTCACTTGGAGAGGGAGCCGCCTGGCCTCCTCCCTGCCGGACTCGCTGACATCTCCCCCACGTGCCTGCCGCGTCCTTATCATTCCGGGCGTAGCTGTTTTTTATTTTGAGACAAAAAAGGGCCTGTTGACGGGGATCCAACTCAAACCAGCTGCAAACATCTGCTTTGATGCGGCGGCCGCGGGCCGGCGGGCGGGCGGCGGCGGGAGGCGGGCTGGGCCCCGGTACGCGCGCTCAATCACGCGGCTGGATATGGCGAGGCGAGGCGGGGCGCTCTGGCGAGGGCCCTCGGCGCGGCCTCTCCCAGCCTCCCCGCCTCCCCAGGCCTCTCGCGCCGCGGTCGGCGGCCGGCAGCGAGGGCTGCCCCGGCGCTTCCTGCGGCCCGGGCGCAGACGCAGCTGTGCGGGGCCGCCGGCCCCTCGGCCCTTTGATCCGCGCCAGGAGAGCTGTCGGGAGCCCCCAGCCGGGGCTGGAGGTCACGGGCCAGGGACAGGGAGGGACGGGCACAGCCGGGAGCCCGGGGAGCCATCCCGGGCCAGCCTGGCCAGGGAGGCCCACATGCACATTTGGCGATTCCACAAATATTTTTCTTTTCTTTTCTTTTGTCTTTTTTTTTTTTTTTTTTCTTTTTTGAGACAGAGTCTCGCTCTGTCACCCAGGCTGGATGACACTGCAACCTCCGCCTCCCGGGTTCAAGCGATTCTCCTACCTCACCTTCCCCAGTAGCTGGGACTACAGGCACGCGCCACCGCGCCCAGCTAGTATTTGTATTCTTAGTAGAGACAGGGTTTCACCATGTTGGCCAGGCTGGTCTCGATCTCCTGACTTCGTGATCCCCTCGCCCGCCTCGGGCTCTCAAAGCGTTGGGATTACAGGCGTGAGCCACCGCACCAGGCCCCACAAATATTTCTTTACCGCCTGCTATATGTGGGTCAGCGCTGTCTGGAGGCGGGGCTAGAGCAGCTAGCAGAGTCAGCCCCTCCCAGTGCCCCCACCCCCAGTTCCTTCTTATCGGTGGAGGACATTCTCATAGGCGGAAGGACAGTAACAATGATCTATTTTAACACGTAGATAAATCCATTTCATACAGAGTATGACGAATGGTGACTACAAGGCAAAGAAGAGTGAGACAGGGAAGAGAGAAGGGGCTGCAGGTTTAGAAGGGACAGTCACAAGCATGAACGAGACACACATTCCAGCAGGCACCTGGGGGGCGGTATCTACAATACTGGGGGAGGTGGTTCCTTGCAGAGGAACTGCTTGCCCAGTGCAAAGGCCCTGGGGAGGCCGGGCTCCGTGGCTGACCCCTGTAATCCCAGCACTTTGGTAGGATGAGGCTTGTAGATTGCTTGAGCCCAGGAGTTTGAGACTAGCCTGGGCAACATGGCCAAAGTCCATCTTTATCAAAAATAAAATAAATAAATAAATAAATAAATAAATAAATAAGAAGGGCCCTGGGGACCAAATATCTGGGGTGTGGCTGGAGCAGATGAGTGACAGGGGACAAAGTGCAGGTAGAGCTGGGGGGCAAACGGGACAGATCACATGAGATAGGGACCCTGGGAAGGTTGTGGGGGGGGCTGTTATCTGATTGGCATTTTATTTTTTAAAGTTTTTATTTATTTATTTTTTGAGACAGTCTCGCTCTGTGGTCCAGGTCAGAGTGCAGTGGCGTGATCTTGGCTCACTGCAACCTCTGCCTCCTGGGTTCAAGCGATTCTCCTGCCTCAGACTCCCAAGTAGCTGGGATTACAGGCATGCACCACCACACTCGGCTAATTTTTGTATTTTCAGTAGAGAAATACAAAATTTCTCTACTGAGAGAAATTTCACTATGTTGGCCAGGCTGGTTACGAACTCCTAACCTCGAATGTTCCACCCACCTCAGCCTCCCAAAGTGTTGGGATTACAGGTGTGAGCCACTGCACCCGGCCCTGACTGGCATTTTAACCAGGTTCCTTAGGCACCTGTAGGGGGAAACCGGGTTAGAGGGAGGAGCAGGGAGTGGCTTTGGGAAGTTAGCACAGCGAAGGTGTCGGCTCAGAGCCAGGAGGGCGGGGGAAGCCTTGCGAAGGCAGACAGGGGCCCGAGAGGAAGCAAGAGAAAGGATGGCATTGGGGATGAGTCCAAGATCTCCCGGCCTGAGCACCCGGAATGACGGAGTTGCCACTAAAGGACATGGTGTCTGTGGTGCTACCAGGGGAAGAACAGGGAGGGCAGTCCTGGATGTCTTAGGTCTGAGTTGCCTTCTAGGCAGCCATGTGGATAGGTCCAGGGGCAGCTGCTTGTGTGAGGCTAGAGTTCAGGGAGAGGTGCAGGATGGAGATGCTGTGTGGGGGCTGCCAGGATGCAGACACACCCAGAGATATACATCACACAGACACACTGCTACAGGGTGGGCAGCCGTGTCCATGTGGCTTGGCACCTGACCACTGGTTTCTCACCTTTGGGGTTCTGACTTCTGATAGGTGATGGGGATATTGAGGCTTCTGTGGGAACCAGAACTTCCCTGGTGACAGACAGGTCAGGTGCAGATAGGAGGTGGAGCATCACATCCCTCTGACCATCCTTCCCTGCATCCTTTCTGGCTGAACTTGGGACTCTAGTCCAGGCTAGAAGAGTCACAGGAAGTCCCGGGCCAACGGGGCATCAGGGAGGTTGCAAGCTATGATGCGCCAGGCACTGTGTGAAGGGCTTTACCTGTACTCTTTCATGACCTTTGGGTTCACCCTCTTCCCCCTTCTTTCTGCCCCTTCACTAGTGAATTCAATACATTTGATGATTTGGTGATTCACCCACTTATCTAACATTTACCGGGCACCTACTATGAGCCAGGCTCTCTCCTGGTCTGCAGTAGGAACATTCTCTTCCCACCTGCTCATCAAACCGTTTGAGCTAGTCCCAGGTACCTTCCCCCATTCTCACTGAGGTCACCAGCTCCTGGTCGCCAAATCCAACATTTATTATTATCGTTATTATTGCTTACTATAATGTACTGACTGTTTCCCACATAGCAGGCTCTGGGCTTTATTTGCCCATGGCTCCTCCTCTATAAGACCCCTGCGAGACAGGCATCATTGCTCTCTTTGCTAGAGAAGA
Organism: Rhinopithecus bieti; assembly: GCF_001698545.2. NCBI lineage: Eukaryota > Metazoa > Chordata > Mammalia > Primates > Cercopithecidae > Rhinopithecus > Rhinopithecus bieti. The sequence goes on from NW_016806112.1 coordinate 251,896, forward strand.
AGGTGCTGCTTGAAGAGGGTACACAGCTACTTAGTGTCTGAGCTGGGGTTTGAGCCTGGCACGTTGGGTCTCCCAGCTCCTGCTCATCCTCCCAGTCTCTGTGCTTGGTTTCCTGGACCTCCCTGTTCTTGAAGCCCTTTCCTGCTTTAACCTCATCTGCCCTGGTCACCTCCCAAAACAACTCCACACTTGCTTCATCAGCACGGAGCTGCTGGGCCTCTCTGGCCTGGGCTGGGGGCACCACGGTTATACGGTGATGATGGCACCCACAGTCCAGAGGGCTGACAATGCACGTGGAAGGTGAGAAACCCCGGGCCACGGGAGGCAGACGCCTTTGGATTTCTCTCCAGGGCCCTGCATGGCCAGAATAGGCCAGGCCCAGAGCCAGGTGCCCAGGAAGGGGTGGGGGATCCACGGCAGTCTGAAGACATGCAAACTCAGCCGGGTGGAGGGCGGAGTGGTGTGGCAGGAAGGACTTTCTGGAGACTTCAAAGAGTTCAGAGGATTCCAGTAGGGGAAGTGTTGGGGCTGGGATGGGAATGTGTGTGTCTGAGGCCAGAGTCAGGCTCTGTGTAGAGGTGGAAAAGCAGAGAGCCCATTCTGGGAGGGAGAAGTTGAAAAACAGCAATGGCATGAAGGAAATGGAGGCCATTTTCAGGGTTAGGAAGATAGTGGCTCAGGTTGGGAGACAGTGGGTCAGGTTGGAGTGTGGGCGAGAAAGAAAGATCAGGCTGGACACCTTGCATGTTGGGCTAAGGAGGACAGGTCGTATCTTTCTTGTTCTCATCAAATCATCCATTTATCCACTCATCCATCCATGTATCCATCCACCCATGCATCCACTCATCGGTCCATCCGCCTACCCATCTATCCACCTGTCCCCCATCCACCCACCCCTTCAACCATCTATCCACCCATACAAATATCCACGTGTGCATGCATCCATCCTTCCACTTACCCATCCATCCCCTACCCATCTATTACCCATCCCCCACCCATCTATTACCCATCCCCCAACCATCCACCCTCTCAACCAGCTACCCATACAAACATCCATGCCTCCATCCGTCCAACAAATACTTAGCTACTTGCTCTGTGCCAAACCCCAAGTAGTGACTCAGTTCCTCCTGAAAGGCCAGAAACTTTCGCTATATGATTTGTATGATTTGTCTATTCTGTAGGCACTAGCGAGCGTCCATCATGACTAAGCTCTGTGCTAGGTGATGGGGAGTCAGCAGGGTCACAATCTTCAGGGGGCTCCTGCTACAATGGGAAAGCAGGTATTCCATGTGAGCGGAGTGTCAGATCTCCAGGGTACCACTAGAGTGTCCAAGTGGCTGACCCAGCTGATACTTTGACTCCGCCATTATGACTTTAAGGATTTTGGACTGCTGTACATAGACCATAGCATTTTAATTAGGGTTATAACAACACTAATAAACTTTCTTTGAGCAAGTATTTTCTGGAACAAACTCCATTAAAGCAACTTTTTGATCAATGTTCTTTCTAGTACAGTCAAATAATTTTCTACTTTGCCCATTATTTCCCTAAAATTATTTTCATTGAGATAAATTATTTTCATGAAAATTTTCCATAAAGCTTTGCTCTAGCATCAGGTTCTTGCCTGTATTGGATCCTGCTGATGGACTCTTTGGTTAATTTGTGGCCAGTGACACATCTTACCATGGTCATTTCACTGTTGTTAGTTATATTTTGTATGGATGATTTTACCAAGTTAAATTTTCCCCAGGATCAGGATGAGTGGTTTTCAATGTTAACAAAATTACCAAAGTGTATTACTACAAATTTTACCAGGCAGGTGATAAAAACATGCTCAGGGTAAAAACCATGGGGTCCAGACAGATTCGAGGGTGTCATATGTTGGGTTCAAATGTCCGGCTTCAGCGGGGGCCCCACAGACTAAGGGAGCTCCTTCTTGCCCTTCAGAGACTCAAAGACAGTGACATGTCCCTTTCTTGGTTAGGCTCCTGTGGCAGCTTCTCCAGTCTTTTCTTTTCTTTCTTTTCTTTTTTTTGAGATGAAATCTTGCTCTGTCGCCCAGGCTGGGGTGCAATGGCACGATCTTGGCTCACTGCAACCTCCACCTCCCAGATTCAAGCGATTCTCCTGTGTCGGCCTACCGAGTAGCTGGGATTACAGGCACAGGCCATCACGCCCAGCTAACTTTTTGTATTTTTAGTAGAGATGGGGTTTCACCATGTTGGCCAGGCTGGTCTCAAACTCCCAACCTCAAGTGATCTACCTGCCTTGGCCTCCCAAAGTGCTGGGATTACAGGCGTGAGCCACCATGCCCAGCAGTTTCTCCACATTCTAATCACCCTCTGAATGAGCTGAGTTTATCCTTACATGTAAGCCCTTGAGGCATGGAGTCCAGTAGCTCTGTCCTCCAGAGGGAAAGACCAACCATCTCCTCCCTTATTTCCCAACCTATGCTCCTCTGAATGCAGCCAGAGATAGCACCAACTTTGTTAGCCTAGTCATGGAGGGCCTTACTACCAAGTCTCTTTCCTGAGATCTGGACTAAGCTTCCTCCTCCCCGCAATGCCCTTGAGTACATGCCCTGTGCTCCTGCTCAAATGTTTGAACCCAGGCTGTGAAAGAAGCTAGCAGATGCTCCTAGTAGACCTTACACTCATGGGAACCAGCCCAGCCCTGTGCTCAGAGCTTCACACTCAGGGGCCTCACCGAGACCACTACCGGAGGCAGTCTCTTCCTTCCATGGGTCACCCAGCTGGTGAAATGCAGAGCTGGGGTCCCAAGTCAGGGCTGTAACCACCACACTCTCCTGCCTTCCTGGAGGTTGGGAAGGTAGTTGGAGACCAGGAAGCAAATGACCCAGAGGTTTGGGAGCCTGATACCTGCTTCTAGCCAGTGGCCTGTTGTGCTGGGCTTTTTGTGGGGACATAGCAGTGGTGGGTGGGCAAGATGAGTCCCCTGGCTGAGTCATCCACAGAGGCCTGAGAGAATATCCTGAAAAGGGGGTGCCAGAGAGGGGCAGGACTCCCTGCTGAGCCCAGGGGAGCCCGGAGAGGAGGGGACAGGAGCAGGAATTAAAAGGAGGTATATGAAAGTGTGTTGGCCGGGCGCGGTGGCTCAAGCCTGTAATCCCAGCACTTTGGGAGGCCGAGGTGGGCAGATCACAAGGTCAGGAGATTGAGACCATCCTGGCTAACACGGTGAAACCCCGTCTCTACTAAAAAATACAAAAAACTAGCCGGGCAAGGTGGCGGACGGCTGTAGTCCCAGCTACTCGGGAGGCTGAGGCAGGAGAATGGCGTCAACCCGAAAGGCGGAACTTGCAGTGAGCTGAGATCCGGCCACTGCACTCCAGTTTGGGCGACAGAGCGAAAAAAAAAAAAAAAAACCAAAGTGTGGGTGCCACTCATTTCCTGCCAGAGACAGGGACCCTCTCCCAGGGCTGGAGAAGAGAGTCTGGAGGACCACATCCCTAGGTCTCCTGCACTCTGGCTGGGGATGGGCAAAGGGCAGGCGAGGCAGGTCGGGGCCCGGCCTCCGGGACAGGCAGGGCAGGCCGCCCGCCCATTTAGTGGGTAACTGATCACTCCACGCCCCGCCCCAGCCGCCCGCTGCCTGCCTCAGCCGCTTAATCACCGCCCGCCCGGCTGCATTAGCATAGTAATGGCCTTTAAATTGAGCCTCTTTGTTTTTTAATTAAGCTCCCAGCAGGTACAGAGAAGAGCGATTATTGAGGAAGCTGCCAGTGCTAATCGCCCGTAGTCATTTGACAATTAAAAAGCGCCTAGCTTTAACCCTTTCCCCTCGCCCGCAGCAGTTCCCCAGCATTTACCCAGCGCCAACTGTGCGCATGCTCTCCCTACGGGATCTGCGGACCCTACCCCTGGCAACTCCGAGAGATCTGAATGGTCTCTGCCAACACCTCCACTTTGCTGATGAGCACACTGAGGCTCAGAGAGGGGAGGTAACTTGTTCAAGACACCCAGCTTGGGCATGGAAGAACTCGAGGGGCAGACAGGTTGCTAGAGAAAGTCAGCCGCCTGGTCTTTGCACCTTGTCTTGCGCTCTGCTTGGAATACTGTCCCGCTGTGAGTCTGGCAAAATGCTTCTCATCCTTCAAAGGCCAGATGGGCACTTCCCAAGCCCCATGGCATGGAGTTCCCAGGGTATCCTCCTCTTCCTGCCAGTTCATCCATTCCCCCGAATACTGATGCAGCGCTTACTGTGTGCCAGGTGCAGTGCTGGGTGCTGGGGACAGCAGCGAACAAGTCGCTGGGAGACAGCCCATCCTGGGGACTGTGGTGGGGAGCAAGTCAGAGAAGGCCACTTTTCGGAAGACAGAGATTTGGGCTGAGACAGGGAGAGGAAGGCGAATCAGCCAGGCAAGGATGGGAGGTGACGGAGAGGCCAGGCAGGAGAGAAACACTGAGTGCAAAGGTCCTGAGAAACAATGAGAATTAATGAGAAATAAAAGGTGCAGAGGGCTGCAGGGAAGGGAGTGTGCCTGGAGCAAGAGGAAGCTGGGGGAGTGCAGGAGCCTGCCTGAGTGTGCAGGGTCTTACACACTATCTACTTAACATTTTTTATCTTAAAAATAATTGAATTTGTTTTCGAAGAGGTAATGCATTCCATAATTTAATACTGAAATGTACAAATACGAAAGGGTGTTCTCTGCATCCTCCTCTACCCCATGCCTAGCCATCGGTCCCCTCTCCAGATGCAACCCAGGTCTTTCATTTGACCCTCCTCCAGAGATATGTCACACATACACAAACCCACATACACCAAGCTGAGTGCATCTGTCATTCCCCTCCCTGGCCTGGTTTGGGGCGTATTTTGGGGGTTTTGTTTTAGTAATGAGGACTGATTGGGATTTTTGTCCACTTTGTTTTTTATACAAACACTAATATGCTCTACAACCGCCACCCCCACCCCATGATTGGAGATGACTCTACGTCGGGACAAGAGCACCTGATTTTACAGCTGCCTGATCCTCTATTGCAGGGCAAACCCTAATTTATTTAACCCATGCCCTGTTGATGGCCTTGTGGGCCATTTAAAGGATTTTTGTCTTAATCTCAAGAGCCATGGGAAGTCATTGAAAGGTTTTAAGTAGGGAGTGGCTTGAGTGATTTACATTTTTGAAAGATTCTTTGTGGGGAGACTCGCTAAGAGGTTCCAGGCTGGTGCCCTGCAGGTGAGAGGCACAGCGGGTCCTGGCTGGGGTTGTGGGAGTGGGAGGGGTGGGTTACCATAGAGCCATGTAGAGAGTTCCTGAAGTGGACAGGGGCTTTGGGGGTGAATGGGAGAAATGGGGTGGCCCCCTCGGCCCTGTCGGGTGCCTGATGGACATGGATGGGGAAGCCCTGCCTGAGATGGCAGCACAGGGTGGCAGATGGGGGACCACGTGGAGATGCCAGGCAGGCAGTCACCTGGCTCACTGCACTGACTGCCAGCACAGCATCCGTTCATCCCTGGGTCGGGGACTTCGCCACGCCAGGCTCTCTGATGCCGAAGAGGAGACAGATGGAGCTTAGCTGCCCCACAGGTGGCCCCAGGCCCGGTCTCTGCCTGTTCACACTTAGCAGGGGCCTGTTGCTGGTGTCCCTGAACACCCCCCCAACCTCCTCCACCTCACACCCCAGGCGGAACAGGAGTTCCTGAAGAGGAGCAGCCCTGAGAAAGCCTGGCAGTGACTTTTTAATAAAGGAAAAGGAGCTTCCGCAGGGCACGGTGTTGGGGAGAGGAGGGCTCCAGACACTCAGAGACATATTCTGCCCCTAGTCACCACTGGGGGAGAACCCCTTCTCCTCTGTCCTTGGCTCCCTGGTGGGGGGAGGAGCAAGCTGTTGATGCCCTGGAGCCCTCCTCACTCTGTCCCTGACTCAGAACTAGAGGTGTCCCCCTAGAGAGGAGCTGGGGGCACAGCCAGGACCACCTTCTGGCTGCCTTGTACCCCACAGACATACATAGCAGTGCAGGCAACAAGGGGTTAACAGTCTGCCCATCCCCATCTATCAGCCAGCATCTCCCAAACAGACGGACAGACAAGGCAGCTGTCCAAACAGGCCTGTGTACCTGGCCACGGCCGCAGAGAGGACAGGGCAGCGGCTGTTTACTCTGCTCCCACCACAGGCGCACACTCACACACACACTGGCAGGCCATTTCCATCCAATCTCCCCGTGGGGATGTGCCCTCCACCCCTGCCCCTCCCACTACCCCTGCACAAGCAGATTCCTAAATGCTCATCTCCCAGACAAGGGCTGGGAATCTCCAGGAGTCAGGGAGGAGGTGAGGTGCCCAGGGAGCACAGTGCTGGCCCCTAGCCTTGCCCCTGATGCTCCCTCTCTGCCCAGAGCGGGGTGGAGTGTCTCAGAGCCTGGGGACCTGGTGAAGCTAGGTGCCTGGGGAACGACCCCCTCAAAACCCCTCTGGTCTGTTTGGCCCCAAATCTGTGTCCCCTTGTCCATCTCCATCTCCCTGATGGTGTGAAAAGCTACCTTCTACCCCGCCTGAGGGAGCCCTAGGTTAGCCTCTTTCTACACTGGGCCCTGAGCTTGACCCCACTGGCCTCCTGTGCAGCTCTCAGATCTGCCCAACTCCTTGGTGCTGAGTTGTTTGTGGGGCCTGGTGTGTCAGACATCCAGAAAGTCCAGCCAGCAGCACGCAGAGCCCTCCCTACCCTCTGTGGGTGGTTCCCCATTCACTCTGACAGGTCCCCTCTATGCCCTTTCCCTAGAGAGGGGCTCCCTGTGGTGTCGGGGGCTCCCCCAGACCCCAGCATGGATGCCTGCTGTGAGCCAGGCTCTGGGTCGAGCTCCTGGAGTTCTCATCTCCTCTCCACCCTGGAAGGCAAGGAGAATGAGTCTTCCCATTTCTCAGATGAGAAAACTGAGCCTTGTGCCAAGCCTCACAGCTACAAAGTGCCAGAGCCCCCAGTAAGAGATAGGTCAGCGTGTGGTTGGGCAAAAGCCGAAAAGAGCCTCTTGCTTTGTGTGTGCAAGTCCACAGGCGGGCAGCAAGAGGTGCATCATTCTGACCAAGTCCTGTGCCAGGTGCCATGTGCCTGGGCATGTCACTGGCCTCACTTCTGGCATCACTGGGGCCGGCAAGTGATAAAAGCCAAGGCTCCTGCTTACCAGTGTCTCTGGGAGGGAAGCTCCTGCCAGCCTCAGCTGGCCGGGACATGGTGCAGCCAGGATTCTGTCCTGGGCTGTGTGCGCCCCCCTCCCTAAGGCCAGGCCCTGGACTGTTCCTCAGGCCCCCGCACCCCATGTGACATCTTTACGGCACATGCTGGGTCTGAGAAGGCCTGAATGGGGCGAGAGGGAGGCAGGACATCCCTCAAGTAACGGATTGTAAATTCCTGGGCCCCGGCTTTCCATCCCTAACAGCCCCTCCCGAGCTCACAGTGCCTGTCCCTTCGCAGCCAATTTAAATGAGGGCTCCCAGACCCGGGGCGTAAAGCATTCCAGACTCGGGAGTGGGGCAACTATTGTTTCTCTGGGAAATAAAATAAAATAAAATAAAATAAAATAAACTGAGTCTCTGCAGCTTCTAATCACTCTCACATGTGCTGCGCGGGTCCCGCCAGTGTGTGAGCCCCGCATGGGCACAAACCCTGCCTCACCCTACAGCCTGTGAGGGAGGCCCCTGATCTCCATTATTCCATGGGAGAAACTAACTCAGGGGGAGCTGCCAGACACTGGCTCTCACTTGGTCCCTCTAATAACCTCACACTGTCACTCATCATCCCATTCCACAGAGGGTACAACTGAGTACCTTGCTCAAGGTCACCAGCCAGTACTGGGCCAGCCGGGATGACCTCCAGCAGACAGGCCCAAGGGATTTGAACCCGGTCCTTCCAACTCCAGAGCTGGAGATCTTCACCCCTTGCGGTGTGGCCTCCCTATGTGAGAAGCATCCACTGATCGCTTGGAAGGAGCCCGGCCCCAGCAGCCCTGCCCCAGGCAGGTCCCACCACAGCCACAGCTGGGGCCCGGGAGCATCAAGGCTGGTTTTTAATAAGGAAGATGAATTTACTTGGAAACCCCGGTCCAGGAGAAGGGGGCGGTGGAGACTGCCGACCTTGATTCCCTCTGCCTTTCTGGAGGGAGGGGAGTGGAGGCCTGGCCAAGTGGCCTCTGGGCCGCTGGGGGCCTGGGCTGTGGGGGGCCACTGCCCCGGCCTGGAGGGAGCTGGCTCACTCTCTCTCCCCGAGTAAGCCCACAGGATATTACACTGCCTTTGTGTGCCTGGTGACCCAGCTGCTGGTTATTGAAAAATTCCACCGCTCGGCACAGGGCAGGCCCGCTGACCCCTCATCCCGGGGCGCGCCTATCTTTCAAAAGATACAGGATTAGAGAGCCAGAGCCGGCCTGGAGCGGTGCCCCGCCTGGGGTGTCTGTGTTTTTGCGGCCTCTCGGGATACTGGCTGGAGTGGGCTCTTGGCGCAGGATTTAATTAGTTGGAATCAGCCTGCGATTACTGCGGCGACTATTTACCCAGCCACTCTGCAGTCTGAGCTCTGCTCCGAACAAAGATGGGCCCCTCGGCCCTGGCTGGCCAGGCCAGGGGCCCCAGCTGAGCCCGGGCCCAGCTGCCGGGAGGGGAGGGCTGCTGGCCTGGCAGGCCTTCTGCTGGCGCACCTCATTTAGCTGATATTTGTGGGTTTTCGCAATGCAAAGCATGTACATGGGGCTTTTAAAAAATTAAAGCATCTCAAGAAATTTATGACCGATTTCCGAGCGGGGTCCCCTCCCCCCAGCTCAGAGCTCGGTGGTGGCGAAGCAGAGCTGGGTTTACTGGGGTGGGATTGAATTCTTGTTGACGGCTGGTGAGCTGGGCATGGGGCTGTGCCCGGGGGCCAAACTCTGGAGAGTAGGGGAGGTGCCCCACCTGACGGTTCTCTTGCCTCCTCTGCCGCCTGGGATGGCCCCTGGCTGTGTATCTGTCCTGCACTCCCCTCCAGACAACCACAGTGGTGGCAGCTAGCGTGGGAGGTCTGTGTGAGCTGTGCTCCCAATCCTCATGCCTACCCACAGCTACGCCCACACCCACACCCACAAGAATTCACCTGTGACATGCACAGTAAGTCTTCACTTACCCTTGTGGATGGGTTCTTGGAAACTGCGACTTTAAAAGAAATGCCATATAATGAAATAAACTTTTTTCATCTGTGTTATATGGAAACGTTATTCGAGGACCTGCTGTCTGTGGTTTCGCTTAATGTCACAGTTTCCAAGAACCTATCCAGGAGGGTGAGGGAGGACTGACTGCACTGCCACCCACAGCACCCAGGTAACATGTATGTGTGCACACCTGTATTGCCTGTGCCAACAGTCCAAGCCCTCACCCGTGTCCACCCACACATGCCTGCCAATACATACGTGTATGTTGACAATATGTGTGCATACCTGTACTCAAGCATGTCTAGCTACTCACACCTACCTGTCCATCTGCATCTGCCCAAGCCTGCTGTTTACATGTGCCCACATATGCCAGCACAATATGCTGGCAAATCTGAGCTCGTCTGCACCCATATGCACATATACTGGCCACATACACTCACATGCACGCTGATAAGCACCAAGGATGCATATGTGCACAACTCTACAGGCTGCTCTCTGAGTGTGCTCGGCGCACATTTAGCAGCCACACACAGCAACTGCTGATGTATTTTTGTACATGCACATGGCAGCATGTTTCCACCCGTGGGGGAGTCTGCTGCCTCTACTCATGATATGCACATGTCTAGCCATGGGACGCGGCTGTGGGGCTGTTTCAGGGCTCTGCCCCTTGGAGGGGGTCACTCAGACCCAGCATCAGGTGACTGCTCTGGGGGCCCAGCTGGTATATTCTGGGAGACTGAGGCACACGCCGGGGACTCTCTTGGGAACTGGGATTTGGGTTAGGGGCCTCTCAGTGCCAGGTTTCCGGAAAAGTTGCCAGGATGGGGGTCTCCTCACTGTCTGCTGGGTGACCTAGCCCCTAGTTGTCACCAATCCTCCGCCCAGGAGCCCTGCCCTCAGCCTCCTCGGAAGGCTTCATTTCTCTCCTGCCTCCTCTACTTCTAACCGTGGCCACTGTGGTTCCTGTCCTGCCTCGTGGCCTGGGGAGTACCTGGGGGCCATCCTGGGGAAAGAGCAGAGGAGAGGACTGCCCAGATCCAGAGGAACTTTGGGCGCTGATGACCTCCTTTTCTCCCTGCCCTGGAGACAACTGACCCTAGCCCTCATCCCATGGACATACACCTTAACACATGTGCACACATTTGAGGTGACCAGAATGGCACCTACTTACACAGAGAAACACACTGCCATATACAGAGGCACACACAGGCACCTGGGGTCACATGCACAGACACACCCAGAGGAGGACAAAAGCCCCAGGCATACACTCACATACCTGAACACGAGATGCTGGACAAACAAGGACACATCAAAACGAAGACCCCCCAGGCCCACACAGATGCCCAAGCAGGCCAGACACATGTGAACACACGAACACACACACGCTCATACAAATACACAATGCAGACCCCAAGGAAACTCTTTTCTCAGAAGTCCAGGGAGGCCCAGGCAGAGAGAGCAGTGACCCACCCACAGTCTGAGACTGGTGGGTGGCGAGGCCAGGGCCCCCGACTCACGGGCTGGCCCCTCCCTCTCCCTAGCCCTCATCTGCCGGGAGTCCTCATATCCACAGGAGCCCTCATCCCTGTCTCCACCCTCATGGCCAGGCCCTGTTTCAAGCCTCACTGTCTTGGCCCCAGGCAGCCCATGCCCTCTCAGGTGCACCCTCGCCGCGTGGAATGCCCTTCCACCTTCCCTGCCCATGCGAGCCACAATCTTCCTCTCATCCCCTCACCCTCTGCCCTCGGGGTCCAGGACTGCTCAGGGCTCAAGCTGCCAGAGAGCCCCTTGGCAGGGTTGGATCCCAGGCCTGCTGCCGCTTCCGTGTCCATTTCTGAACAGCAAATGAGTCTGGCCGTGACTCAGTTTCCTCACCCAGTCAAGCATTCTTGATGGTGTAACAAAGGGCAAGTGCAAACATGCTTTTCCCAACTGTGGATACAAAAAGCCAGGTTCCAGAAGGCCCCTCTCCCTGCCTGTCTATCATCCCCTGCCAAGCACCACCCAGGAGGGCCTGGTGGATGTGGGGGTTAGGGTGACAAGAGGTGAGTGGGGCCTCTTTGGGGTCTGAAAGATGTGGATTTAAATCCTGCTTCTGGGCCAGGCACAGTGGCTCATGCCTGTAATCCCAGCACTTTGGGAGGCTGAGGTGGGTGGATCACCTGAGGTCAGGAGTTGGAGACCAGCCTGGCCAACATGGTGAAACCCATCTCTACTAAAAATACAAAAGTTAGTTGAGTGTGGTGGTGCACGCCTGTCATCCCAGCTACTCAGGAGGCGGAGGCAGGAGAATTGCTTGAACCCAGGAGACAGGTTGCAATGAGTTGAGATGGTGCCACTGCACTCCAGCCTGGGCAACAGAGGGAGACTCCATCTCAAAATAATCAATCAATCAATCAATCTCGCTTCTGTATTTGTGTCTTAGCTTTGTGACCCTGGGCCCATGACTCCCCTTCCAGATCCTCAATTTCCTTGTCTGTAAAATGGGAGGTTATGATCTGCCTCTGCAGCGTTCTGGTGAAGGTGTGATGAGACAGTAAGCACTGAATGGCCAGAATGGTGCTCAGGAAGCGACAGCTTGACTCAGCCACCTTCTCCAACCCAGAGGAACCTTTCCCTGCAATGCTGAGGTCTCTGCAGGCCCCTGGTCTCAGTAAGAGTCTCTGTCCCTGAGCCCCAAACAACAAAGTACTTCCTCAGCAGCTCTTCTTCCACCCCCGTTTCCTAACCTGCAGGACACTCAGCTCCTTTCAACCCCTCAACCTGCCCTCCTCTCACCCTCCCTGGCCAGCCCTGCTCTGGCCACACCCAGTGCGACTACATCATCACCTGCACTTCCTTCCTCAATAAACCTGCTTTCAGCTGCCTCTGCTTTCCCTAAGCCACCACTCAGCTAAAAACAACACCTTCCAGACCCAAGTGTCTCGTTCATTGATTTATTTATTCAACCGGCCCTCACTTACTGAGCAGCTACTATGGGCCAGGCACTGTGCCAGGGGCTGGACAACTAAGCTCACACTGCCCTCTGCCACTGGCCACCTTTGGCCATCCCTTTCTTTTGGAAACTCTATGAAGGCACATGGTCTTGGTCTCTCCCCAGAGACTTGCAGGTTGCTAGTTCTCCGTCTGCTCTTAAATGCCAGGACCCTCAGGGTTCTTGTTCTCTTATGGCTTTGAGTGTCATTTAATGCCAAAAGCTCTCAAACCACCACCTCCAGATCTATAGCACTGACCCCTCCGTCAAGTTCCCACCCTCTCTGGAGATCCAGACCCCTTTACTGGCCTGCTTCCTGGGCTGCTCTGTAGATGCCTCCAAGGCAGCACCGCCCAGTGTGTTGACACTCCAGCTCCCGTCATGTGGCACATGTGCCTAAAGATATATGTACCAGGATGCTCACTGATGTATGGTGTGTGTGACAGCAAAGCACTGGCAGCTGCCCAAAGGGCTGTCAATAGGGAAATGGGTTCATAAATCAAAGTTCACCCATTCCCTGGACTGTTATGTCGTGGCTGCAAGATACAGCAAATCTGTGTGTACTGATATGCGCAGGTGTTCTCAGTGTGTGCTCAGTGGGACAAGCCAGTACAGAGCAGAGCAGTTTAGAGAAAATATGGATCCCGTCAAAAGGAAAACCAAGTGGATGTGCACAGAACATGCTCCTACATTGTAGGAAAGGCCTGGAACATTACCCATCTATCAACTGACTGCCTCTGGGAGAGGGGTGGGGGAAATGGATGAAGACTGTCCCATTTTATTTGACTTCTGCTTTGCCTGAATTTATTTTACGAGCAACATGATTTTGTAACATAAAAAAGAACAAATCTATAAGAAATACAGAGAAGAAAAAAATGACCCATTTGTCATTTCCGCCTAAGCTCAGTTCCCTCTGACCAGCTCTTCTGGAAGTGACACCACTGTTCTCCCAGGGCTGAGAGAGAAGAAACCTTAAATCCTTTGCCCAGGCCTCTTCCCCTCCCATTCTTCCCATGCGGCCCCTCTGCACGCCCTTACCCCTGTACACCTGCCCTGCCCAGGCCTCCTGGTCGCCTCTGCTGTCTCCTGTCTCTTTCAGAATGAAAATCAAACTGTATCACAGCCTGCTCAGAAGTCTTCAGAGTCTCTCCACTTACATGCAACAGGACAGAGCAGCCCTGACTACCCAGTGTGTTCTCAGCATACAGCACATAGAACACGCATACGTAAAGCACGTAGAATGGCACCAGCGAGGTTATTATTAGCATTGCTATTATTATTATTATTATTATTGTTATTATTTCTTTTTTTGAGACAGAGTCTCGCTCTGTCACCCAGGCTGGAGTGCAGTGGCATGATCTCAGCTCACTGCAAGCTCTGCCTCCCAGGTTCACGCCATTCTCCTGCCTCAGCCTCCCGAGTAGCTGGGACTATAGGCGCCTGTCACCATGCCCGGCTAATTTTTTGTATTTTTAGTAGAGATGGGGTTTCACCTGGTCTTGGATCTCCTGACCTCGTGATCCGCCCACCTCAGCCTCCCAAAGTGCTGGGATTACAGGTGTGAGCCACCACGCCTGGCAGCACTGCTATTTTAACAACCTGTTTTTCGCACTTCCCTTCTTCCTTTTGCCCTCAATTTCCTTTCTTTCCCCTCACTTTTCCACCCTCTGTCTCTCTTCCTGCCTCTCTTTCCTCTTTCCAGAAATGAATCTGCAGCTTCAGCCACACCACAGCAGGCTCTCCCTAATCCCATCAGCCTCCATCACCTGGCTCAGCTGCTCTGGACTCTGAGGTCTGTGCCCTCAACTCCGCACCTTGGCTCTCCCTGTCCCCTCTACTGGGCCTGCCCCCTGCCCCTCCAGGGCTGTCAGCTGAATGCTTTTCATCCTTCCAGGCTGGATTCGATGGGCGCTTCCTTCAGGGAGCCTGCCCGCTCCCAGCATCTTCCAGCGGGCTGCCCCCAGGAGGTGGTGAGCAGAGCACCAGATCTGGGTTCAGACCTGTCTTGTGCCTCTCAGCAAATCTCTCAAACCTCAGTTTTCCCATCTGTAAAACAGGCCGGACGTAGAAGCTGCCTGGTAGGTTGTTCTGAGGGTTACTGAGGCGCAGGGCAGAGCGCCTCGGCACAGCGCCTGGCTCGGGAACCTCTGCGTGGGAGCTGCGATGACGGGCCTCCTCCTCTGATCTTTGTTCACCAGCACATCTCAGCCTCTTCGCGCATGCTGCCTTCTGGGTTCCGGTCAGCGTCTGCATTCACCCTGGAGACAATGGTGTAGCCCTCGGGGAGGGCCCACGTTGGCCTTGTTGGGGCTGTGAGGAGGTCTCCATGCAGGGGGACACAGCTGAGCTGCCCCGGGCTGGCATGGGTTGGCCCCACCCCCGGAGGGTTGGTAGGGGGCAGCTGGTGCCTACTCTGTTCAAAGGCCAGCGATTCTCCACGGCTGGTGAACCGGGTGGGAGGATGTCCTGTGAGCCCCTCCTCCCAAAGACACACCACCCAGGGGAAGGAGGGGTCCAGATCAGAGACGGCAACCCCGCCCCTGCAGACCAGCACAAGGAACACCGGAGGTGCTTTTGTTTCTCTGGTAAGAGGAGCCTCCCGCCTCCTCCAGACTCACCCTCCCGGAGCAGCCCCGCCGGCCGCGGCCGCCGAGCTCCAAACTGGGCGAGCCTTTTCTCCAACACTCAGTAAATACTCAATACTGCATTAAAGCAATAAATAGTCATTTTAAGGAAACCGAGACTCAATTTAGCCACCAGAGTCAGGAGCAGCGGTTAGCAGGGCTGCGGAATGTCACTGCACAGCTGGCAGCCCCGCCCCCGCCACCCCAGCCCCGGCTCCAGGGGGCGGCCCAACAATGGGCCGTGCCAGGCTGCACCGCCCCTCCCCCCAAATCAGGTTACGATGGACCGTGGAGGAGGGGGACCGGCTCAGCCAGCAGCTCCAGGGAGCTGGAGGAAGCCAGAGAGGCGCGAAGGCATGGAGGAACACCCCACCTCCACCTGGGGATAATAATAATAAAACTAACAAGAACAGCAGCACAGGCAGGAAGAAGACAAGCAATTCCTGAACGGACTGAATGGACACTTGCCCAGCGCAAGCACAGCGCTAAGGACGGTACAGGCATCCCTGTGTTTACCGCTTCAGCCCCTCCAGTGAGAGAGATACCTTCATCCCAACCTCATGGGTGGAGAAACTGAGGCTCAGGAAGCTGAATTACTTTGGTCAAGGTCAGGAAATACTTGCACAACGTGTGCATTTATTTATATTTTTCAAGATGGAGTCTGTCTGTCGCCCAGGCTGGACTGCAATGGCATGATCTCAGCTCACTGCAACCTCTGCCTCCCAGGTTCAAGCGATTCTCCTGCCTCAGCCTCCTGAGTAGGTGGGATTATAGGCGCGCACCACCACGCCCAGCTAATTTTTGTATTATTTAGTAGAGATGAGGTTTCACCACATGGTCAGGCTGGTCTTGCACTCCTGACCTCATGAGCTGCCCACCTCAGCCTCCCAAAGTGCTGGGATTACAGGTGTGAGCCACTGCGCCCGCCAACTTGTGCATTTATTAAGTACCTAGTACGGGCCTTGTGCTATCTCCGTGACATGTTCCCATTCTACAGACAAGGGAAGTGAGACTCCCAGCAGGGAAGGAACTTGGAGGTGACACCTCTTGGCTCCTTGCCCACATGGTCCCTTGGCCTGGTTCAAGGGGAAGGGGTATACTGCCCCCCCCCCCGAATCCCTGGGCCTGACCGTCTGTTTGGGTGGGGGATTGGGCTGGGCTGCCGGGCGGAACTTGGGGGGCCTGGTCCTGTGATTTGGTCTCCAAGTTATGTGGGCGAAACAAACAAGGCTCCTCTGTGCAGGGCTGGGGGATTTGTGCTCCACCGCCATGGAAACTACACAGAACATGGGGGGAGGGGAGTGTGGCGCGGCTCCCCTTTACAGATGTCAGACGCCCCCCACAGCCTCAGACCTGGGGCCAGCTGTGGGTGGCCTGGAGGCGGCTGGAGGCAGACGGGGGCTGGCTGGACAGGCATCCTCCACCTGGTATCCCCTGGGCTGGGGTTGGGAGACAAGAGCCTGGCACAACACTCAGACTTGGGCTCCGTGGGTGCAGCTGGCATGGGAGGCAGAGGAGCCCTGGCAGTCAAGATGTGCCAAAAATACCAGGCAGAGATAAGAGCAGCAACTCCTACCCACCTGGCTAAAAATAGCCCCATACTGGGAGGCAGAGAGGCCCCCGGGGATTCCCCAAAGACAGCTGGCCTACTGCCCCTGACCCATGGGTGGCCTGGTCTGGGATGAGCCCATTTCCCAAGCAGGGCAACCAAAGCCAAGGAGAGGGCAAGGGCCAAGCACATCGTCTTGGGAAAAGCATTCTCAAGTACCGTGTGTTGACTATGTGCCAGACACTGCCTGGCAAGGGATCCACAAGCCTGGTGTCAACCAAAACAAATTGAAATGGTGATAACAATGGAGGCAGGCGTTAATGTTTACTTCATACTCATTAGGTGCCAGGCACTACTCCAAACATCGTATGTGTTTATCTCATTTTAGAGACAAGGATTACTATTATCCACATTTTATAAATGAGAAAACTGAGGCTCAAAGAGGTCAAATCCCTTGCCAAGGTCACACAACTGTGGAAGTGGCAGAGCTGGGATTTGAACCCAAGTTCCTCTGCTCTCAAAATTTTTTTTTTCTTTCTTTTCTTCTTCTTTTTTTCCTTTTTTCTTTTCTTTTCTTCTTCTTCTTCTTCTTTTTTTTCTTTTCTTTTTTTTCTTTTTTTTTTTGAGAAAGAGTCTTGCCTTGTTGCCCAGGTTGGAGTGCAATGGTGCAATCTCGGCTCACTGCAACCTCTGCCTCCCAGGTTAAGTGATTCTCCTGCCTCATCCTCCCAAGTAGCTGGGACTACAGGCATGTACCATGCCTGGCCATTTCTCTGTATTTTTAGTAGAGATGGAGTTTCACCATGTTGGGCAGGTTGGCCTCGAACTCCTGACCTCAAGTGATCCACCTACCTCAACCTCCCAAACTGTTGGGATTACAGGTGTGAGCCACTGCACCAGCCTCAACATTCTTAAGCCTTAGGTTGTTCAGCTGAGGCCAATAAGGCTCAGAGAGGGACATTCGTTTGCCCTGGGTTGCACAGCAATAGAGCCAGGACTGGAACCCAGGGTTTTCTGACTCCCAGGTTCAAGCTCCTCTCCAGATCCCAAGTGAGTCACCATTGCCAACGCCACCCTGCTTGCCAGCAGTGTGTTTGGAATGTGTCTGTCTGTCTTCCTGACGGGTAGTCCTGCCTCTGCTCCAGCCTCCTCTGTCTGTCAGGTCCCATTTGAGCTGAGGGCACAAGGCTCCCTATCTGCCCCCAGTGGCACAGCCCCACCTGGAGGAAGCTTAGGCAGGGCCTAAGCTGCCCTGTCTAGACACTTCTTGAAACCCGACAGCGGTGGCCGCTCTCGTGGGCCTGGCCTGGCTGAGTCCAGCAACAATGGGCCCTCTGTGCCCAGCTCGGGGCCTGCTCCAACAGGCCGCCCACCGGCTCCCAGCCCAGCCCACACTTCCATCCATACCTCTCTGGGCCCCTGTGCCCACCCTGGGAGCAGGCCTCCTTCTTCCCGAGGGCAGGGCGTGGGAGCCTCCCACGGTTAGACCAGGGAACTGGTTCTGCAGAATTCTCAGGGCTGCTCTCCCAGGCTGGGCTGGGAGCCAGGAGGTCTCCAGGGGCAGGAACCAGTCCCTGCCACTACCCTCAAGCAAAGAGATCCTGGCCCCACTTTATAGCCGAGGAAACTGAGGCTCAGAGGGAATTCCCTGACAAGGATCACTGGGAACTACACACAAACGAATGTCTCCTGAGAAGGTATAGTGATGATAATCATTATTATCAGGCCACTGTGTACTGAGCAGTCACTTGCCCCAGGCCTGTGCTAAGCACCACACAGGGGCCACGACTCTTAATCAGCACAGGCTCCCAGTGCAAGGCACCATATTAACCCCATTTGTACAGACGAGAAACCTGAAACCCGGAGAGGTAAAGACACTTGCATAAGGACACACAGCAAGCAAACAGCAAAGCAGGGACTGGTAGCAGCAGCCCTGTGTCTGTCTGACTCCAGCTTTCTTTATCCTGCAGGGTGCTAGGTGGGGGAGGACTGAAGGGGGCTGGCTGCCCCGCAGGTGTCCCATGCCCAGTGGGCCTAGCCCAGGAGAAAGGCCCTTTCCTGCTGCAGTTCCGCCTCCACAATCCCTGCATTGTTGATTCATTAGGTAATTTCCCTGGAAGCACCAGCTGTTTGGAGGGTAGGGAGATGACTGATTGAGGCGGCTGAGAGCTGCAGGGGCGACTGGGTCAGGGGGCGCTGCAGGCCTGGCCAGGTGTCCCCCCTCCCCTCTGCAGCAGCCACACCTTGCAGGGAACCCTCAGGTCTCCAAGGATAGAGAGGGGCAGGCCCAGCACCTCCCACTGGGGCCTGGCATTCTCAGGTGCCTGCTCAACTCGGGCCACAGCCACACTGCAGGCTGGCGGGTGGGGAGGGCGGGGCCCCACTGGGCTCCACAGAGCCCCAGGCTCCTGGTGGCCCAGCTGAGCTGGGGCAGTTGGGGCAGGAGGGAGGGGCCTCCCTCGTCCAGGGTTCCTCTGAAAGCCGCCTCTCCATGGCCTCCGGGGCTGGCCCATTAAACCTGCTCCTGCTGCCCCACAAACAGACAGCAACCATGTGCTTGGGCTCAGCCTCCGTGCCCCCAGTGGCCCTCCGCCCACCATACCCAGAGCAGCTGCTCCATCCTGGCTGCCTAGTCTGTCCTACTGCTCAGAAACCCACTCTGGCCCCAACAGACAGAGTTCCTGGAGAGAAGCCAACAGGGCCTTGAAGGGGGTCACACATGAGGTGTCCGCATTGGCCTGAGAGGTCGCCCTGCACAGGGCGTCCACGCTGGCCTGAGAGGTCGAGAGGTCACTCTGCACGGGGCATCCACGCTAGCCAGAGGGGTCACCCTGTGTCAGGGTGTCCACACCGGCCTCAGCGGTTGTCCTGTGTGTGGGCATGTCTACTACGGTTAGAGGCTGTCCTGTGTGAGGCTGTCCCATGTGGGATGTTTTCCAAATTTCCCTTCTTCTTCCCCTGGCTACCTCTTACCCATCCCAGATCTCAGCGCTTCGTTTAGATGTTGCTTTTGTAGGGATATCCTTTTTGAGGTCCCTTGACTGGTTGAGCGCTCCTGCTCTGACTCTCCAGCAGCCGCCTGTGGGTCCCCTATCATGGCATCTCCCGAAATGCCCCGTCACTGCCTGTTTCATCATGTGTGTTGAGTCCAGCCCAAGAACCACAGCAGGCATTGACTTCAGCTGGCTTGGTTGGAGCTGCCTTCACAGCCACACTAAGGGCTCCGGAAATACTGTTGTTAGGCGAAAGAAGGGGCAGATAAATAGAACAGTTGAGTGGAGATCACCCCAGGGGTTCACGCCAGCCTTTGCAATCCCCCTGACATGGATTTCAAGCTCTTCTATGGGGTTACCATGTTCTAGGCTTTGATACAAGCCTTTCACAATGTTAACTCAGTTAACTCTCACAGTGACCAGTGGAGGTGGCTGCTGCTACTAACTCCAGTTTACAGATGAGAAAACTGGGGCACAAAGAGGGTAAGTGACTTGTCCAAAGTCTCACAGTAGTCGAGCTGGGGTTTGACCCCAGGCCACCTGGCTGCAGCATCCACATTCATTGCCATACTATTTACACTGGCCTTAGAAGTCACTTCTTGGGCAGCTCCAAGCAGTTGTACATGGACCACAGAAAGCTTACATGGCCTCGGCCACACCAGGACAAACTATAAGGTCGATGTAGACACACACATAGGACAACCTCTGAAGCCAGTGTAGAGACACACACACAGGACAACCTCTGACGCCAGTGTAGACACCCCCACACAGGACAACCTCTGACGCCAGTGTAGACACCCCCACACAGGACAACCTCTGACGCCAGTGTAGACACCCCCACATGGGACAATCTCTGACGCCAGTGTAGACACCCCCACACGGGACAACCTCTGACGCCAGTGTAGACACCCCCACACAGGACAGCCTCTGACGCCAGTGTAGACACCCCCACACGGGACAACCTCTGACGCCAGTGTAGACACCCCCACACGGGACAACCTCTGACGCCAGTGTAGACACCCCCACATAGGACAACCTCTGACGCCAGTGTAGACACCCCCACACGGGACAACCTCTGAAGCCAGTGTAGACACCCCCACATGGGACAATCTCTAAGGCCAGCGTAGATACCCCCACACGGGACAGTCTCTAAGGCTAGAGTAGGTGCCCCCAGATAGGACGATCTCTAAGGCCAGTGTAGACACCCTACACAGGACAATTTCTAAGGCCAGTGTTGACACACACACAGGACAATCTCTAAGGCCAGTGTAGGTGCCCCAGATAGGACAATCTCTAAGGCCAGTGTAGACACACACACAAGATAACCTCTGAAGCCAGTGCAGACACTCCCACATGTGACAATCTCTAAGGCTAGTGTAGACAAACACACAGGACAATCTCTAAGGCCAGTGTAGGCGCCCCCACACAGGACCACCTCTGAAGCTAAGCCAGCATCATCAGGGCCAGCAGAGCCCCTGGCCTGAGAGTGTGTGGAGAGGCTGGATGGGCCATGCCCGCCCTGATAGGATGAGGAGGGATGGGGGTCTGCAGGGCCGACCTAGCCCTGGCCCAGCTGGAGCACAGGACAGCCTCCTGGGGACAGCGTGAAATTGCCATTCTCCACTAAGGGGCCGCTGCTGGAGGGAGCCTTCCCAGCCCAGCTGGGAGAGGGTCAGCAGCGCCCCTGGACATGTTCTGCCCAGGCCTGGGACGCTCCTCACCACCTGCCCAGCACTGGTGGCCAGGACAAGAACCAGACAGGCTTGGGGCACGAGTTGCCTGAAGCTGTCACTCTCTACGGGGGTAGGGGGCCCATTCAGGCCTATGACAGGGCTCTTCTGGGGCTAGACAAAAGGCCCCGGCTCCCAGCAACAGACAGTAAGAAGTGTGCCTGTGAGTGCGTCTGAGCGTCTGCATGTGTCTGCATGCCTCTCTGTGCATGCATGAGGGAGAGGATGCCTCGGCAGACCCCAGCCCCAGAACACCCGCCTCTCAGCCCTCTGAAGGGCCTCTCCCACCCTGTATCCCAGACTTGGATCAGGCCTGCCTCATCCTATGGGGGACCTCTGGGTGCCTCCCGTATGGACTTCTCATGTCCCCAGGAAGTCCTCATTCCCTCCACAGCAAACTAGGCCTCTCAGGGACAGGGGGCTTTCCGAATTTGAACCCCTGGTCTCTCCTGCTGCAATTAATGCAAATGACTCTCCCAGGTTTGGGCTTGATAATTTGATTATTTGTTTGGCATTTATCTTAAGCAAAGTGGATGACAAATAACTGCAAACTAATGTGATAAAAGCCATTTATAAAGCTGCCTCGTTCGGGGGCCTTCCCCTAACTATTTATGACAAGGTAATAACGCTGCCGCGTGCGGCCGCCTGCCTTTAAATTGGTTACTTAGAGGCATGATGGATGAGGGGCGAGGCCACCTTCTTCTGAGGAGAGCTCCTGATTTCTGATCTCATTTTTGAGGATAATGAATTATATCTAATTAGTCCTTCCCAAATCTAATCAGGAGCTGGGAATGTGGACCAGAGGGAGGGGGCTGGCAGGCGGCAGGGAGGGCAGGGGGTCAGCAGGAGGGGTGCCCCGGGCCTGGCAGCCTGGGGGAGGGCCAGCCCAGTTTGAGGCTGGCTTGCTGCTACCCACTCCCCACACCCTGGTCAAAGGGATCTAGAGCTGATAAGTCCCTCCCTCATTTTAGAGACTTCTTGACTCCCTTTCTCCAAACCCCAAGCCTGGCATTTGGTACCCTGTGCAGACTCACCCCCCCTGCCCTGTTCCACTCCTACAACCCAGCCCCCACATTCCCCAGACACAGCCCCCTGACCTCTGCACTCGGCTGGGGATTCCCTCTCTGCCCTTCATACCCAGGAGTCTCCGGCTTGGTTGTTCCCACTCAGGTCCCTTGGTCCCTCTTCTGAGACCTCCCCATCCCGCTGCTTATTGCCCCAAGCAAGGACCTAAGTAGAGCCTCTTGCCCATCCGCCTCTGGAAACTCTAATCACTGAACAGCTAGCCCACACTGGACTGTGCTGCTAAGTGAAGCAGGGAACATCCTGCATCACAGAAATGGACAGCCCTAGGTCATCTCACAAAACCGGGAGCTCCCTGTGGTTCCTTGCCTTATCTTGGTACGTTCTTCATCTCATATGCTGGCTGGCGCATAAGCAAGTCCTCACTGGTGGCCGAATGCTTGCCTGAATGAATGAACGGACGCATCAAGATCCTCCCACTTCCAAAACTCTGGCCGGGAGCTGCAGAGCCAGGGCATGCGTGCCCCTGTGGAAATGGCAAGGACTCTGTAGTGAGGACGCCCAGCCAGCCTTCCTGAGGAGGCTTCTGGGATCCAAAGTCTGTGGATCTCCTCCTGCAACCCCAGTTCTGACCCCAGAGGCAGGCAGGCAACCCCAGCTCCCAAGGATAAGGTGATCCTGGAAACATGTCACCACTGGGGAGCAGACTTGCACAGAAGCAGAGTTCTGCTTGCAGAGAACTGAAAGTATGGTCAGATTCTCAAATATGCTTTGCCTATTTCATGCATTTTGTGCGTCATATCAGATACCTGACCAAGAAAGATACTTGCCAGCATTTTATGCTCTACCATATTCATGTGTTTAAATGTCATTATTTCTCTTCACCATCAGACAATCTTATGTTCACTTTGGCAAGCTGGTGATGTCTACCTTTGTGGGAAGAATGTTTCTTCTTACTGGTGGTAGTGCTTTTATTTTGCCCAGTTCTTACTTGTTTTACTTTCTCAAAATCTCAGAACAAAATGCAATAAAATATTGGAAAAAACTGCACAAGTGCTGTTTAAAAGGTGGCAGTAGGGCCAGGCAAGTGTTAGGTGATCAGGGCCATCCCTAAGAGCGTGAATCCTTTCATCAGGTGATAGGCAAAAGCCAGATCTGGGCTAGAGGGAGGTTTGGGGCTCTAGCACATAGAAAGTCAGAGGGCCTGGTGTCTTTCCCTACTCAGTGCTTCTCAGTTAGAGGTGATTTTGCCTCAGGGGACATTCAGCCATGTCTGGAGACCTTTTTGATGGCCATGGACTAGGGGATGCGGTGCCAGTGGCATCCTGTGAGTGGCAGCTGAGATGCTGCTGAATACCGTACATGCATAGGATAGCCTCCTGCAAAAAAAGCACGAGCTGACCCACCATATCAACGTGCTGAGCCTGAGAAACCTTGCAGTCTACCTGTTTTAGACTCATGTCAGAGAACTCAGCTCTTACCTGCCGAGAGCGTGAACGCTTGAGGGATGGGCAGGAGGAACATGCCATTGCCCTACAGCTAGGCTCCCACCTCTCCCCATGTCCCAAGAGTTCCCTGAGACATCACATCCCTTCCTTCCTCAGCCTAGTGACCTTCAGAAATGTCTCCTCCAACTGGCTTCTGAGGCCTTTGTCCTTGTCTGTCTGAAACCATGAGCCTGGGGAGATAGCCTCTGAAGATCTATCTAGCCTATCTATTCTATCTATTCTATCTATCTACCTACCTACCTACCTACCTACCTACCTACCTACCTACCTGTCTGTCTGAGACCAGATCTCACTATGTTGCCCAGGCTGGTCTTGAACTCCTGAGCTCAAGTGATCTACCTGCTTTGGCCTCTCAAAGTGCTGGGATTACAGGTGTGAGCCACTGCACCCAGCCTGAAGATCTTGTTTAATATTTCACTTCAACAGAGGTGCTCATTGACACCTGTCTATTTTCCATTCCTCGTCTAAGGAAACTGCAAAAAATAAATTTGGTAAAAGAAAAAAAAGATTCTCCCAATGAACTCATCAGCCTCCTGTGGTCAATGTGAATTCTCTCTCTCATCCCATTTTTCCTTCCATCTGGGCTGCCAGGATGCTCAGAGTTCAATTTAATCCTCGACTTTAGTGGAGATTGGCCTGGGCATTTGACATACTTCCCCAGCACACTCTAGGGATTTGATCCTCTGCTTTTATTTTTGAGAACCTGACTGACTCTTTGCCTCCTCTCGGAAGCTGTCTATACCCGTTTGGGAAGTAGCAGGTGTGCATCATAAACGAAAAGACAGCCCAGCATCCACAGTGCAGCTGTGCCAGGCACTACTTTCAATGGTCAAAACGGCAGCACTCAACTTTGTGAGCACCCTAAAAACCGCTGAATTGTACACTTTGAAATGGTGAATTTTATGTTATGTGAAATTTTATGTTATGTAAACAATACCTAAAATAAAACAAACAGCATAATTACATCTCCATTTCCAGGGAAAGCTTAGCAAAGTGATTCAGCCAAGGTTGATTCATTCATTCAACAAGCATTTTTTTTAGCCCCTACTATGTGCCAGGCATTGCTCTGGGTGCTAAGAATACATCCGTGAACAAAACAGGAGAAACCTCTCCCTCCTTGCTGCTTCCGTGGTGGAGGGCCTCTCAGCTAGTAGGGGACAAAGCCGGGATTCCACTCCATGACACAGTCACCTTAAAGCTCCCCTTCCCGTCTGTTTGTCTTCCCTCTTGAGACAGAATTCCTCTGTGCTGGGCAGGTGTCCCTGGCCAGCTCCCTCAGCCCCACCGGCATCCTCCTCCAGCAACTGCCACTGCCTCCAGTGCTGGAGGGGTGGTCTAGGGCAGCCGGGACCCTTAGATCCCCCCATCGAAGGGGGCCACCACATCAGGTGAGGGGCAAGGCTCACAAGGCCTCCAGGGCCGAGCAGTGGTGAGGGCTGAGCTGTGGACAACCTCCTGACAGTGGCCTGAGGCCAGTGAATCTTTGGGTACCTCCAAAAAGTTGATTATCCCATGGCAAAGCACAAGTCTTCATCACATTCACTCCTACCACCTCTTCTTCTGCTTCTCCCAGGAGTGCATGAGGAAGATCCTACCACCACCATTTCACAGGGTAAAGGGACTTGCCCCAGATCACAACAGGAAGCAACAGACCCGGGACTGGGTGTCACAACTGTGGGGGATTGGGGTATGGCAGTGAGTGCTGGGTAGGTTGGCAGGACCAAGCCTGGGGGCTGGGAGCCCAGGTCGAGTGGAGAGAAGGGGAGAGTTCCAAAAATGATTAGTAGGGTGAATGTCTAGGCCTGGATGGCCAACCATTGACTTGATGCAGGGGGTGGGGAGTAGAGATGAGAGATACTGAGCCTACCCCCTCCTCTTCTCATGGGCCCACCCGGCTCTCCATGGTATGCTCAGAGTCTGGCATCCAGCAGGCACTCAGCAGTTGCTCCTCATTTCCTTCTCTAGAGCCAAGTACTCAGACCTCGGCAGTGGAGTCACTGGGAAAAGACAGAGGGCACATGGGAAAGGCTCCATTCTGGGATGTGTGGCTACAGTTTGGACAAGAGAGAAGCAAACAGTCCTTCCTTCTACCTGCTCCAGCCCCTGGCTGATTGCCTCTACCCTAAGTGGGGCATGCCAGGCAGACCTGGTAACTACCACCAACCTGCCTGTTCATCATTCACACAAACTAGATTCAGGTGCCCGTTCCCCACCTCATAGACAAGCTCACCACACTAAACCAGACACAGTCTCTGCCTCCAAGTTATTTGCTGTCTCTGGGGAAGGCTGCTGAGTAAACAGACCATGACAATACGTGAAACCAGGGCTGGAGTGGGGGAGGCACAGGGGTCTGTGGGAGCCCAGCCAGGGGGCAGCAACCCTGAGCAGAGTGTCAGGGATGGCTCCCGGGATAGGATGCTCGGCTGAAACCTGCGCCAAGGGCAGGAGCTGCCCAAGAGGAGGAAGCTGCCAGGACAGTGTGGCATCTCGGGAGTGGCTCAGAAGGGCTGGAACAAACAGAGTAGAGACTGGTGGGATGAGTAGGGCCCCAAGAGTGGTATATTCCACATTCTTATCCTAAGAATGGTGAAGCTACAGGGGATCGGGGTATGGCGGTGAATACTGGGTGGGTTGGCAAGACCAAGCCTAGGGGCTGGGAGCCCAGGTCCAATGGAGAGAAGGGGAGAGTTCCAGAAATGATTAGTAGGGTGAATCTCTAGGTCTCGATGGCCAACCATTGGCCTGATGCAGGGGGTGGGGAGTAGAGATGAGAGATACCAAGACAATGTCCTAATGTTCAGCTTGGGGGCCTGGGAGGTGGAGGTGCCATTTAATAAGATTAAATAACAACACAACCCAGGGGGCTGGGGATGGAGGATGGGAGTGTGGTCATGAAAGGGCAGCAGGAGCGATCCTGTGGGGGCAGATCCAGAAACGTTCACATGTGATGAATTTGCACAGAACTCCACGCACAAACACACGCAACACTGGAGAAGTCTAAGTGCAATCGGCACTGTGTGGATGTGGACGTCCTAGCTGTGATGGTGTCCCATAGCTGTGCAAGACTGGGCAAAGGGTACAGGGACCTCTCTATTATTTCTTGCAATTGCCTATGAATCTACAGTTATCTCAAAATAAAAGCTGAATTAAAAGCATCTACTTAGGGCCAGGCATGGTGGGTCAAGCCTGTAATCCCAACACTTTGGGAGGTCAAGGCAGGCAGATCAATTGAGCCCAGAAGTTCGAGAACAGGTTGAGCAACATGGCAAAACCCCATCTCTACAAAAAAATACAAAATTAGCAGGTGTGGTGGCACACATCTGTAATCCCAGCTACTCAGGAGGCNAGAACTCCACGCACAAACACACGCAACACTGGAGAAGTCTAAGTGCAATCGGCACTGTGTGGATGTGGACGTCCTAGCTGTGATGGTGTCCCATAGCTGTGCAAGACTGGGCAAAGGGTACAGGGACCTCTCTATTATTTCTTGCAATTGCCTATGAATCTACAGTTATCTCAAAATAAAAAGCTGAATTAAAAAGCATCTACTTAGGGCCAGGCATGGTGGGTCAAGCCTGTAATCCCAACACTTTGGGAGGTCAAGGCAGGCAGATCAATTGAGCCCAGAAGTTCGAGAACAGGTTGAGCAACATGGCAAAACCCCATCTCTACAAAAAAATACAAAAATTAGCAGGTGTGGTGGCGCTCACCTGTAGTCCCAGCTCATCAGGGTGAGCTGAGGTAGGAGAATTGCTTCAGCCTGGCAGGTCAAGGCTGAAGAGCGCTGTGATTGTGCCACTGCACTCCAGCCCGGGTGACCAAGTGAGACCTTGTCTCAAAAAAAAAAAAAAAAAAAAAAAAAAAAAAAAAAAAAAAAAAACACAAAACATCTACTTGAAACAAAACACTGAGAGGGGAATGGGTTTGGATTTGGGATGGGGATGGGTTTTAAGCTAAGTCAGCTCCTAGCACAAAAGACCCAGGCCCCACTCTGTTCCTATCTTCGGGCAACCCTGGGCCCCTTTGCTGGGTTTGTTTTCAGTCTTGCCCAGCTCTCAGCTGGCCCATCCTGCTGCCCTGATCTAGTCCGTGCCTTGGCCTCTCCACAGGCTCTTTCTTCTCCATCAACATTTTCTGGGGCCACACCTCAGCATCCATGGAGCCCCTTCCCCATTGTCCCTGCTGTGCCCACAAGTGAACTGTGATGCCACAACCTCTGCTCCTGACCCATCCCCTTGTTCCCACAGGGTCCAGGTATTTCACTCTGGAGACAGGACACAGGTGGGACTGGCAGGGACCCCCATCATGACGGACGCCAAGCAGTGCCCAGTCCAGTACAGGCCCAGATCTGAGTCCCTTCTTTTTCTTGTGCCAAGGGCAGGTGTACTCTGTGCCCACCCACACACACACTGTCACGCACAGGTGGGAGCACAAACTGGCCTGGAGACATGCACACACAGATAGACCTGCACATGCAAAGACCATAGGGTGCACACTCATGTAGCATTAGCGGTAGCCATGTTCCTGCGTGGACACCCTGGAGCCAGCTCCGCCCAGGCAGCCGCGCCCCCACCTGCAGGAAGGCTTCCCTGCCAGGTGCAGTTATCGCTCCAAACAAATCCCCAGCTGATAAGGAGACTGCCTTTGAACGGGAGCCCTTCCCTCCTCTGTGATCAGATAAGCAGGCCAGGAAGAAAGAGAAAATCCCCCCCTTTCTCCTCCTCAGACTCCTGCTGCTCCACACAGGGGCTGCCTGGGGGCCTGCAGCCCCTGTCCTGCCACGCCCCCTCTCAATCATGCCTTGGATCACAGGATCACAGGCACCGTGACAGGCAGCTCCTCCGGTTTGGGTTTCAATCGGGGGAGCTGCAGCCTCAGGCAGCCAAGCTGGGCCCCTCCACCTGGGTCTGAGGGGCCACTGGGCCTCTGTTGTGAGGACCCTGCCTCAAGGGTCCTGGCTGTTGGGACCCCCAAGCCTTGGAGTATCCCACTGCAGACAGGCCCACACCATCTCAGGCCACTATCTGAGACCTGTGGTTTGGTTTGGGTTTCTTTTTGTCTTGATGGCCCTGGCTTGCAGGGTCCCCATTCAAACTAGATTGTGGGATCCTCCACCTAGGACCCTGACTTGTAGGGTCCTACTCACAGGGGACTCACCAGTTTGTCGGATTCCAGTTGCTCAGACCCTGGTCTGTGGGATCCTCATCTCAGAGATGCTGGGGACAGGGACCCTGTTCTCAGAGGCTCTAATCTCTGTTCATGTTCCTGAATCTGGGTCTGTGGGACCCCTCTCCTCCCTGCAGCGAGAACTGAGTCAGCCTCAGGAGAGGAGCGGGGGCCCAGGGGAGAGGGGTCAGGCAGTGGGTTATAGGGCAGTGTTCCCACGGCCCTGCCTGGGGCTAAGGCGTAATTAGAGGTCTCAGGTGTGTGTGTTGTGGGGGGTGGGCTCCAAGGGCCTTCGTTTTGTTTATCCTTCACAAAGACCCCCAACAGGAGGCCACTGTCCCCTTGAGACAACCCTGCAGTCTCAGGTCTAGGCTGACCCCCGCCCCCTGTGCCCCACCCCCTGCACCTGCCAGTTGCCTGCTGAGGAGGATGGCAGCCCTCGGGGTCTGGGGATGGATAGGCCAGGCTGCCCTGCCTGGGGCAGCTTGGAGCCACCCCCAGTCCCTCCTTCCAGGTGCCTCCCCCACTCAGCTGACTCAACAGAAAACCCTGTGATTTATTTATGCCCAGGAGCGGCCTCTGCCCAGGATGGAGGAGGATCAGTCAGCCCCAGCGAGGAGAGAAGGAGGGAGAGAGATGGGGAGAGAGATGGGGAGAGAGAGATGGGGAGGGAGAGGGGGCAGGCCCTTCTCCTCCACCCTGGAGCCCCATTCAGGCCCTGTCCCCATGTCCCTACATCCTACGGAGTCCTTCCCCATCATCGCCTCATCTGGGCCTTAGCAGACCCAATTACTTATAATAAACAATTCCGTTTATCTTTATCAGAATCATTATCTAAATTGGCTACATGACACATACTGTTCTCTAAGTGCGCCCCGGGGAGGAGGGGCCATAAAAGCTGGGTTCTGCACTCCGTAATTATCCCTCTATGGGCCATAAACCATTACACTGGTGTTTAAAATAGGTATGCCGAGCAGTTTCCCTGCCCGAGGAGGGCTGCCCAGGGCACCCACAGAAAGGATGCCCGGCAAGTTTTGCTGCGGCCAACAACTTCCAGCTGCTTGGAGGCTCCTAGTGGGCTCCTGCCTGCCCCGGTCACACTGGCCTCAGGAAGGGTGAGGGACTGGCCTGAGCGGTGGGCAGTGCTGACAGGCCAGGAGTGAGGGGGCCACTGGGCCTGCCTGGGGCTTTCCCGCTGCCCTCCCGGCATCATTAACATCCTCTTTCCAGGACGACTGGCTCTTCTCCCTGACCACTGCTGACTCGGGTTTCCCTCGCTGTTTGCAGAAGTGCCTCCACCGCCCGCCCGTGGGGCTGGCCTCCCCTTTATCGTCCCCAGGGAGGGCCACATCAGCATTTCACCCATGATTAAAACAAAACAAGGCTGCCCCCTCGGTGCTCCTGCCTGCCTCTCAGCTGACCGGCCAGAGCTGCGGCTCTGGTCTCAGCTTCCCAGAGGCCTCCGCTCCCTCCGGTCCCTGGAAAAGATGACCGAGGTCTGTGACCCTACAAATGGCCCACATCCCTGGCAGTCAAGTCCCTTGCTTGACGTGCCAGGACACGCTGCCAACTTCGGGGCAGGGCAGGAAGCTCCTTATCTGAAGTCTCCTATGCCCAGCCCTCCTCAGTGGGCTCAGGAGTCCCCAGCGTGTAGGACCAACAGAGACAAAAGGCTGCTGAACAGAGGGGCTCCTGGCCGCTGCCTCTGCTGAGGGTTGTAGGAGAGGATGAACAGGGGCTCACCAAGCTGAGAAGGGGAAGAAGGAACATTCTCAACAGCAGGCACAGCAGGTGCCAAGCTTTGCAAGCAGGGATGAAACTGATGTTTGAGAACAGTACAAAATTTGGTGTGCTTGCAACAGTGGCTCTCTGCCAGGCTCGGTGGCTCACACCTGTAATCCTAGCACTTTGGGAGGCCGAGGCGGGTGGATCGCTTGAGCTCAGGAGTTTGAGACTAGCCTGGGAAACATGGTGAAACCTGGTCTCTACAAAAAAATATAAAAATTAGCCAGGCATGGTGGCATATGCCTATAGTCCCAGCTACTCAGGAGGCTGAGATGGGGAGGATCACTTGAGCCCGAGAGGCAGAGATGGCAGTAAGCCAAGACTGCGCCACTGCACTCCAGCCCGGGGGACAAAGCAAGACCCTGTCTCAAAAAAATAAGAATAAAACAATGGAGGTTCTCAAGATAAGGGTCCCCCATCAGTGGCCTCAGCATCACCTGGGATCTTGCTAGATATGCAAATTCTTGGGCCCTAGCCCAGACTCACTAAATCAGAAACTGGTGAAGTAGGGGTGGCAATCCATAGTTGAACAGGCTTTCCAGGGGATTCTGAGGCCTGCTCGAGTTGGAGAACTCTGGTTCTAGAGCACACAAGGGATGGGGCTGGGAGGACACAGGGAGAAAAAGCAGGAGACATGCCTCTGGAAGATTCCTAGAGGTCTTGAGTCTAGGGTGGTAAGAGCATGGAAGGCTTTTAAGCAAGCGAGTGACAGGATCAGACCTTAAAAAGTTCACTCTGAGAAATGTCTGTTCATATCCTTTGCCCACTTTTTGATAGGGTTGTGTTGTTTTTTTCTTGTAAATTTGTTTGAGTTCTTGTAGGTTCCGGATATTAGCCCTTTGTCAGATGAGTAGATTTGCAAAAATTTCTCCCATTTCTGTAGGTTGCCTGTTTCACTCTGATGGTAAGTTTCTTTTGCTGTGCAGAACTCTTTAGTTTAATTAGATACCATTTGTCAATTCTGGCTTTTGTTGCCGTTGCTTTTGGTGTTTTAGATATGAAGTCCCTTGCCATGCCTATGTCCTGAATGGTATTACCTAGGTTTTCTTCTAGGGTTTTTATGGTTTTTAGGTCTAACATTTAAGTCTCTAATCCATCTTGAATTAATTTTCGTATAAGGAGTAAAGGAAAGGATCCAGTTTCAGCTTTCTACTTAATGGCTAGCATACAGCCAACAGACAGCATGAAAAAATGCTCATCATCACTGGCCATCCAGAGAAATGCAAATCAAAACCACAATGAGATACCATCTCACACCAGTTTTTTAGAATGGCAATCATTAAAAAGTCAGGAAACAATCAGGTGCTGGAGAGGATGTGGAAAATAGGAACTACTTTTACCTGTTGGTGGGAATTGTAACTTAGTTCCCAACCATTATGGAAAACAGTATGGCGATTCCTCAAGGATCTAAATAGAAGTAACCATATGACCCAGCCTTCCCATTAACGGGTATATACCCCAAAGGATATAAATCAAATGCTGCTATAAAGACACATGCACACGTAGGTTTACTGCGGCACTAGTCACAATAGCAAAGACTTGGAATGCAACCCAAATGTCCATTCAGTGACAGACTGGATTAAGAAATGTCGGCATATTATACACCATGGAATACTATGCAGCCATAAAAAAGGATGAGTTGTGGTCCTTTGTAGGGACATGGATCGCTGGAAAACCATCACTCTCAGCAACTATCGCAAGAACAAAAACCAAACACCACATGTTCTCACTCACGGGGGAACTGAACAATGAGATCACTTGACTCGGGAAGGGGAACATCACACACTGGGGCCTATCATGGGGAGGGGAAGGGGGAGGATTGCATTGGGAGTTATACCTGATGTAACATGATTGAGTTGATGGGTGCTGATGAGTTGATGGGTGCAGCGCACCAACATGGCACAAGTATACATATGTAACAAACCTGCACGTTATGCACATGTACCCTAGAACTTTTAAAGTATAATAAGTAAAAAAAAAAGTTCACTCTGTCTTCAGGGCCAAGGAGGCATACAGCAGGCAGGGAGCCAGGAAGAGGCAAATGATGCAGTTGTTTCAGAGGAGGGATGAGAGGCCATGGGATAGGAGAGGCGAAAGGGGACGGAGAGAAAGGGAGAGATTTGAGTGAATGTCAGGGGATCAAATGTTCAGCCTGTAGGTGAGGGAGAGGGAGGACCAAGGAAGACACAGGTAGCTTAGAGGTAGGAACCTGGGAAAATGGTAGGTGCCTCTCACCAAGGCAGGGAGCAGGCAAGCAGGCCAGGTTCTAGATGGGCAGGTGTGAGGACCCTGACTTCAGATCATGCTGCCTCTAAAGGAACACCAGAGCCTCCCATGCAGCATGGCTCGATCTGGGTGGACCTCTGCCTCTGGGAGTTGCCCATGTGCAGAGGAGGCTGCAAGCCATTGCCTCCCTCCACTCAATTACCTGGTCCCAACTTCCAGTCCCTACTGTCACAGCCTCCTTAGTCCTGGTAACCTCTATGGTGCTAGGCAGCCTTGTCACCCCTGGTGCCTCCAACGGGCAGCCCAGCATCCCCCAGATTCCAGCCCTCACCTTCACCTGAAGAGTCATCACCCACGCACCTGTCCATCAATCTATCCATCCAGCTTGCTGTGCCACAACATGCCCAATCTCTGTGCTCCTTGCTTTATATTAGTGATCGTCCCCAGTCCTCTCATGCCCCCTGAGATGGATAATTAACACCACTTTACAGATGAGAAAATCAAGACTAGGAGAAGCCAAGTCACCTGCCCTGGGTACCACAGCTCACAGGGGGGAGGAGTTGAGATTTGAAGCCAGATCCTGCCCCCAACACTCCATCAAGATGGTGCTTGCATTTTGTTCTAGCACAGAGCCTGGCCTGGTTCTCCCAGGGCAGGAAGGAGCCAGTGCCAGGGTGGGCAGACCTGCAGGGCTGGGACCTGCCTTTGAGGGAGGACAGGGAGCCTCGAAGCCTCCTTAATGCACCCATAACTCATTTCCTGGGCTCACTAATGTTTCTTAGTGCTGAGCACAGTTAAGCAAACTACAAAATATTCCTCCGACTCAACAATCAATTTCCATATTGTTACAAATGGAGTCCACGCCTGCCATGGTTCATTTTTCTTCCAGGCCCTTTTTTCTCCCTTCCCTTTTCCCAGTTCAGTGAGGAAGTCATTACTGGGTGTTATGAATTTCACAGAGTGCTGAAAAAATAAAAATGTATAGTGCATAGAGTCAGGGCCACAAGCTGGAAAGCTGCCTTTCCCATCACGCAGGGAGCTGCCAGGGTCAGGAGAGCAGAGGGGGAGGGCACAGATGGCAGCTCCCTGGGGACAGGAGGATGGAGGGTTGGGGGCAGATGTCAGATCTCTGGGGAGAGAGATCTGTGTCCCTGTGAACTCACCCAGTTCATGCCTGGAACTGCCACGGGCTGGCTGCTCTTGAGGCTTTGGATTTCCCGAAGGACACAGCGTGGGCTTGTGGAGTTGGACCTGGGGTTGTGCTAACATCCCTGGGCTTCCCCAAGAAGCTAGCAACCTCATGCTTGGGCCAGGGCTCCACACTGCCCTGTGCAGGAGCCATCAGTTCCAAGGGTCCTCCCTGCGTGGCTTCCTGGAAGGAACTGCTGGGTCACGGATTTCCTGCTGAAGCACACAACGCTTCAGCAACCTGAGCCACTGACCATTCTTAAACCAGGCAGGTTTGAGTGAGAGTCAAGGGGTCAAAAGGCCAGGATGCAAACCCCACTGTCCATCATCAGGAGACTAGCTAAATGAATGCTGTGCCAGCACACGGTGAGGAGGAGCTGAAGACGCCAAGGTGAAAGGAACGGGGAAGTGAAAAATGCAAGCTGCCAAACAGCGCGTGCGGCACGGTCCCGGTGTGTCCCAAAGTTATGCATGTAGAACAGAATGTAAATGTATAGAACAAGGTCCAGAGGAATTTATTCCACCTTCTAAGGGAGTTTATCTTCAGGGACTGGGCTTGGCTGGAGTAGGGGGAAGGATCTTTCATTTCTTTGCTTATATAGTCTGTATTGTTTGAATTTTTCCTAGCATTTTTTTTTTTTTTCTTGAGATGGAGTCTCACTCTGTTGCTCAGGCTGGAGTGCCGTGGTTACTCACAGTGTGCCCTCATAGCACACTGCAGACTTGAAGTCCTGGGCTCAAGTGATCCGCCAGCCTCAGTCTCCTGAGTAGCTGGGAACAGGTGTGCACCATACTGCTTTTGTAATAATTTTTAAGAGGATATTTGATCAAAAGAGTCATCTCATTTGTTTTCTCTTACATAAGACCTTCCCTGATCCACCAAAGCAAAATGTGTTAGTCTTTCCTTTTAGCAACCCCTTGAACCTTAACGCTAGAGCACCTATCACACTGTCTGTGTGTTCCACTCCCCTGCCCCCTTGTTAGACTGAGACCTCAGTGTTAGGAGCCGGTTGTTCAATGTACCTTAGCGATTCCAGAGCCAGCACAAGGAGCAGAGGGTGAGCATGAACAGGAACCTTGTCTGCTGTGTCTCAGTGAAAGGGCAGGGTCTGCACAGGGCAGGAGCTTGACAAAAATTTGCTGACTGGACCAAGACTCTGTTTCTGGGAACATGGTCTCTGGCAGACTCTGCTCATCCACCAGAAATAGAACACAGGGGCTGAGGGGCTTATCTTACAGGTGTGCAACCTGGCTCTGGCCCCATGGGAGAGGGGCAGGCTGCACCTGGCCACCTGGCCAATCTCTCCCCTGGACTATGGGCCCCCGAGGGCAGGTGATGCCTGTAGGTTTCACTGTTGCGTCTTTATTTGCCTAACATGGGGTCTGTATGAAGTGGATCCTCAGTGACTACTGCATGGATGGAAAGACAGATGAGGGGAGGGAGGAAGGGATGGATGGATGGATGGATGGATGGATGGATGGACGAACGGGTAGACTGATGAACAGGTAGGCAGATGAGCGGATAGATGAGTGGATGGGTAGGTAGATGGATGGATAGGTAGGTGACTGGATGAGTAGGTGGGTGGATAGATAAATGAGAGTGGGAGGGGTCAGCACACACCTTCCTGCTTTTTTAAGACATGCAGACTTCCCTCTTGACATCCATGTTGTTTTTTTTTTTTTTTTTTGAGACAGAGTCTCGCTCTGTCGCCCAGGCTGGAGTGCAGTGGCCGGATCTCAGCTCACTGCAAGCTCCGCCTCCCGGGTTTAAGCCATTCTCCTGCCTCAGCCTCCTGAGTAGCTGGGGCTACAGGCGCCCGCCACCTCGCCCGGCTAGTTTTTTGTATTTTTTAGTAGAGACGAGGTTTCACCGTGTTAGCCAGGAGGGTCTCGATCTCCTGACCTCGTGATCCGCCCGTCTCGGCCTCCCAAAGTGCTGGGATTACAGGCTTGAGCCACCGTGCCCGGCCGGTCATCCATGTTTTACCCTAACATGTCACTTCATATCACCATAGAGCAAAAAGGTTTTCTGAGAGGAGGAACAGAGTTTAGCCCAACATTCTGCCCTGATCACGCTGCCAAGAAGGCAGGGATCTCAGACCTCAAATGAGAAGTGAGCCAGGATTCTAACCCTTTCCCCTGGTTTAATAATCGGCTCAGGAAGTAGTTCTCAAGTGCCTAATAGGTGGCAGATACGGTACCAAGCATGCTCTGTGAGCCAGAGCAGGCCCTACCGGCACTGGACTTCTATCTCAGGGGCATGATGGGGCTGTTTCCCTGACCTCCCTCCCTCAGCAGCTTCTCCCCTACCCCATCCTCCACAAAGCAGTTTGGGTTTCAGAGCTCTTTTGCTGGAAATCCCCTGTGGTTCCCTTTGGACTCGAGAGTCAACTCCAACTCTTAAACATGGAATTCATGAATTTTGAGGACAGAGCCCACTTCCTCACTAGCTCCTCCTGAAATGGTTCTCCGGAGACATCATCCCCTGCCCTCCCTCCTTGTGTGCTCCTTGCCAGCACCATCTCTGACTTAAGGGATCTACACTGTTGACTTCTCCTCCAAGGATCTTGTTCCCCCAGCAGGCTGCCCTGTGTGGTTGTGTAGGTTGTTCACTAAGCAAGATGCTCCTCAGAGGGGTGAGTGGGTTGAAATTCAGTCTGTGCTCAGCTTGGGAACAATGTCCCTTGCAGGAAGGGGTGGGTTAGAGATGGCCCTGCTCCCTGCCTGGCCCGAGGGCAGACCTCAAGTGCAGCAGGGATTTGGGATCCATGTATGTCTCCCTCACAAGACTGACAAGACTGGGTGCTCCCCAAGGACAGGCTCTGGGTCTGAGTACTCCCCATGTCCCTCCGCAGGGCTGACAGGGCCAAGGGAGATGCCAGGGAAGAGGTCTGCCAGGGATCAAGTGTAGAGTTCTGGAGAAAGGTGCGCATCTGGTGTGGGAGAGGTGGTCTCTGGGAGGTGGGATCCCTGGTCTGAGCGATGCTCTTCCACAGGGACCTCCAGCGGGGCAGGGGAACAGCGGGGGCAACCCAGCCAGATGGACACGATTCCAAGCGAGCTGGAACAACGCAGCGCAGCAGGACGCCTATGCCGCTGGGCCAGGTGGGACAGAGGAGCCGAGTGTCTCCATAGGGTGGGGGCTCTATCAGGGCAGACTGATAGCAGGTGGGCTGGGAAGGCAGGAGAAGCCCCCAGGCCCTCCGTCCTTGTCAGCGCTTGGCAGGAATTCTAAGGAACTCAACATAATTGCTGAAAAGGCCTGTCTTGGTTGAGAGAATCGCAGGTGAAACACGCCTGTCTCCACCAGCTCCCGCCTAAGGAAGCTGCAGCCAGGAACTTCCCTCAGCTTCAACCCTCGACTACATAGCCTGCGAGGGTTGTGGTCCCATTTTACAGATGAGGAAGCCGAGGCTCAGGGAGGGGCAGTGACACGGCCAGGAAGTGGCAAAGTAGAGTTCTCACTCGGCTGAGCCGGAGGGCAAAGCCATTCTCTTCCCCACGCAGTTTCATGGAGGGGCCATTCTGAGCATTTCACTCTATAATCCCACAATGCAGGGGGCCATGGGCTTTGCAGAATGAAACAAGGAGGCTCAGACTAGGGAACAACTGATCCCCAAAGATAACTATCCTAAGGCTGTGAGAAGGGGGGGCACTCCCTACCCCCGTCCTGGAGAAGGGAGCCAGTTATGGGGGAGAATAGTGTGGGAGAGAGTGAACTTTCCCCCCTCCCTCTTCTGAGCCTGACCCCACCATCCTCTGTTGGCCATTAAGCTTAAATGCTGACTTGGGAGGGGCCAGTCGGTTGATCAATAGCTCACCCAACAAACAGGTTTTTCCAAACTCGCACTTTATGGATTTCTCTCCTCATCTCATTCTTTAATCCTGACAGCTGCTGAGCTGATGGGGGAGACTCTCCAGCCTGGGAAACGACTTCTGCAGATGCCCCGCCGGTGGGGGCGCAGGACACCGAGGACCCGGAGAGATCCGCGTGGGCCCACCAGCCCCGTTACCTGGCAGGGTGAGATGACTCCCACCTGGCCTCCAGATGGCCTTTATCAGCCGGGCCTCTGCTCCTCTCTGCTGCTGGGCAGTGCGGGCCAGTGGCTGAGACTCCCACGGCGGAGCTGGCCAGAACTGCTTCTGGTTCTGCCCCTTTCAGGCTGTGAGACCTTGGCAAGTCATTTGACCCTGAGCCTCAGTTTCCTCATGTGCAAAGTGGGCATAAAAGTGTCTATCTGGTAGGGCTACTGTGACAATTCAATGAGAAAACACAGTGCCTGGCATGCAAGAAGTGCTCCATAAAGGTTATACAGTATTGATTCAAGTTCATTCCTTTTTAAGACCCCAGGAGCCCTTCACCCACCAACAAGTACCGGGGAAAGACAGGGGAGTCCATGGACACACCCTGTGGCCCTGTACTGACAGGTGGCCAGAGATCCCAGGATGCTCAGGACAGTCCTGGCTTATAACTGTGGTCCCAGCATAATTACTAATGACATCCCCTTTTGCTTCAAAAGTGTCCCAGCTGGGATAATGAATGATTGATACATACACCTAATTTGCTGAGCTGCTCAGTTGTGTCAGGGACAAACAGGATATCACTAAATCTTGTCAACAATCCAGGGGAGTAGAGATTGTGCTTCCCAGTTACAGAGGAGGCAACGGAGGTTCAGAGAGGTTTTGTGATTTGCCCAAGGACACACAGCAGGAAGTGACTGAGCGAGGGTCACACTGCTGAGTCTGCATGACCCACTGCACTATGCCGTCCCCATTCATCTGTTCTGCTGGCTCTATCAAAGGTGCATTGAGCCTCAAAGTCAGAGAGTTGGCACTCCCAGGGGCAGACAGAGGCCCGGAGACCCCCAGTTCCTCCTGCAGCTGTCTGGAATGTACCCAGCTCCTCACCCCACCACAGGCAGGTTACTGAGAGCTGATCCAGCTACCTGAAGAACTGCCCCCCAGCCTCCACCCCTAGCCCCCAGCTGTGCACACAAGTCAACCTGACCCAGGATAACAAGCTGTGAAGATCTTATCAGGTCCCTGATGGCTCATACTGACACCAGCAAGCTGTCCCCCTGCCCACCGCAGCCTCAGCTCCTCCCAGGCTGGGGAATCCTGTTTTCTTTCCTAAGTGGAACATCAGATTACTCAGGTTTGATTTCACTGACTGGGGGTGGGAAGAGGGCGCAGTCCACTTAACACCTAGACACAGGGTGAGGTCGATTCCCGATTTTCCGGGCTGCCAATCCGTCATCCCTGGACGGGGTCCCAGTCCACACCCAGGAATGACGGGGTTTCAATCCATTTTCCCTTCCACCCCAGGGTGGCAATTTCTGAAAGAGCAGAAAGCCAGTCTGTCTCATGCCTCCAAGACAAGGAGAACGATCTGAGATGATCAACAGAAGTGTTTCTTCCCCCTTGTTTCACTCCGTTCACTCAGCACACCCTCCCCAGTGTCTATGTTATGGCAGTAGAGACCCACCCTCAGGGAATGCCCGCACAGTGAGGGAGACGGTGGCAAAGCCACATGACAAGGGCTGGGGCAGCTGGGGGTGCCCAGAGGAGTCAGGGCCAGCCCCTCCAGGCAACTGAGGCGGCTCTTCAGCGGATGACCTGGGAGAAGCAGAGTTTGCCCAGTGAAGAGAAGAGAAAAAGCGTTCTTGGTGGAGGGAACAGTGTAGACAGGGAAAGTGGGAGTTCGGGTGGCACTGAAGCTCTGGTGATAGCACTGAGGGCGGGTGGAAGAAAGACAGTGAACCACCTGAAGCCCTGGCATCGGGGCTGCAATCTGTCTGGAAGGGGCCAGGAGATCTTGAAATGGCTGTGAGGAGAGGTTTGGGACACAGGCTCTGGGGACCTCGCTCACTCACGCACACATGCACTCACTGGTCCGCTCAGCCAGCTGCATGCCCAGGAATCTCTCCCAGGCCCAGGTGTGCCAGGCCTTGTTGTAGCAGCAGCAGGCAGACTGCGAGCAGGACAGACCCTGCTCCAGCCTCCTAGACTGGCCAGGGACAACATATGAGCACAAATTGCCTTGGCATTAGGTGCCACGAGACACACCACAGAGCTGTGGGGTGGAAGAACTGTTCCAGGTGGGGGGAAGGGGTTGTTGGGGGGAAGCTGTGAGTCCTAGCTAGGACCCCAGCAGGAATGGGTCTGCTCTGAGGCTATTGCGTCATCTGTAAAACCTGGATAAGCTGGTCCCTACTCAGAGTTCTGAGAGAATGTGGGTGAAGTGCTCTGCCCAGGGCCTCACCGGGGTAGGGGCACATCAGCTGTGACCACAACTGCTCATGCGTGAGTGGCAAGAGGCTGGGGTGGGGCTGGTGCTGTGGACAGTAGCTGTGTGGAAGGTGGATTGGATCCAGCAGAAACCTGGGAGAGATGGTGAGACTGGAATCCTCCAGGAGGAGGAAGATAGCCCCCCTGGGCACAGGATTCCCTTGAAGACAGAGCCTCCCCAGTGCAGCTTAGCAAGCAGCCTGGTGGGTTCTGGGGGTGGGACTGGCTCAAGGACAGAAACTTGAGCTGCTGAACAGGAGTGGGAAGAGGCAAGATGGGGAGGAACCCAGCTGGGTGGGGGTGGTCTCCCCCTGAGCAGGCACGCCTAGCCCAGCCCAGCCCAGCTCAGGCCCGAGAAAACCATACTATCAGGCACCACGGCTAAGTGCAGGGCCTATGAAGATATGCATACATGGGTTCATGTCCTGTTCCTGCTATTAGCTATGACCTCAGGCAGGTGACATAAAATTCTCAGAGCCTCAGTCCGTGCCTCCATAAGACGAGGATACTGATGGTACCTATGCTTCCTGAGGATGCAGAGATGATGCTTGCAAGCACTTAGCACAGTGCTCAGCACACAGTAAGTGTTCAGTCAACGGCAGCTTGAATTATAACTATAATCTCAGAGGCCTGGACTTCAGACTCCTCTGCGCTCCAGGAAAGGGGGCTTTCCAGACCAGAACTTGGGGCCCACAGACCACAGGAGCCTGCACAGACCTCCCCAGAAGGCCCACGGCTGTTTCCCAAAGCTCCCTCCACATGCCCCC
The DNA here is from genome assembly GCF_001698545.2 of Rhinopithecus bieti. Classification (NCBI taxonomy): domain Eukaryota; kingdom Metazoa; phylum Chordata; class Mammalia; order Primates; family Cercopithecidae; genus Rhinopithecus; species Rhinopithecus bieti. The sequence goes on from NW_016806112.1 coordinate 292,846, forward strand.
ATGCCAGGCTGCCTGCCCAGCTCTGTGCCCCATGGAGAAACTCAATGTACTTGTCTTGGACCATTTCCCCTGGTCACTTCCAGGCAGGTCACTTGGAAGTGCTTCCGGAGTCTCTCTCAACTTCTTTTCCCCAGAGGCTGTTTTAGAAAGTCCAGAACAATTGCTGGTAGTCCAGCCCAAGCTGTCCTCCTATATGGCTCTCCGAGTGTCCCCTCTGACCCCACCCTCCTATCTGAGGGCAGAAGGCCATCCCTGGCTGGCCACCCAGCCTGCAGACTCTCTGTCAGGAAAGCAGGAAGCTTAGCTTGGGGGAACTGCCCAAAGAGATGGGAGCCTCCAGCTTGCTCTGGGACACCAGCATCCTCTCTGCCCTCAGTCCAGCCTGAAAAAAGGACCAGCACAGCCTCCAGGAACTGAGCTCTGGGACTGTAACCAGCCCTGGTCTATCCTGGCCACGCTCCCACACCTACCCTTCCCAAGGAGGTCAGGACAAGGAGAGATGCAGGTGGGGACAGAGGTAGAGATACCCCTGGCCTGGGAACTTGGGAAGAGGACACAACTGGTGAACATGGGGAGACCCCACAAGGACTTGTCACATACATGACAGGCATGTCACAGAATCACCCCCACCCTCAAAGGCCCAGGACTGGTGCAGCCCCTGCCCTCAGATACAGGACCCAAAAACTGGTGCCAGTGGAAGGACTGGGCTTCTCGGCTCTGCAGCTGCCCAGACTGGGTAGGACAGTCACCTGAAGCCACTTGGAGGGGTCCCATAACAAGGCCTACAGGGCACAGAGCTCAGGATACCTGAGGCACAGGGCTGCCTGCTGGCCCCTCTGCCTGAACCTTGGTACCACCACCAGCACCCCCACACCTCAGCCCCAGCTCCCTAGGCCAGCCCTCAGAGGTCCCTGCTCCAGAGGCAGCAAACATCCGGGCCCCAGGGCCTAAAGGGCTCCCTCTTCAATGGACACATCTTTAAATATATACAATGGGGTGTTCTCTTTTTTTTCTCCTCCCTTCTTTCTATACATTGGGTTCTAAAATCTGGGCCATCCCGCCACCCGCATTAACTGCGTTAAGGAGGAATTATAAAAAGAAATCAAATTTCCCATAGCATTTGAGCGCCATTAAAATGCCAAACAATAAACTACCAGGCTGCAAATTAGATCAGTGAAAATATCAAACACATTGAGGTATAAAATCCATAATTGCATTTAGTGGCAGCCGTCCCTGGAGAGGCCCTGCTAAAGATCATCACAGCCCCGCATATGAGAAGCTATTGACAGAAGAATAAAAATCGACAGGCCAACCAAATAAACCGCGCGGGCCTCATTAAATATTCAGCAACGGAAATTTGACTATCCTGGGCCTCTCCCCTTGGTCCCATCCTGAGCCCTCCTCTGCCCCTCCTCAGTCACTAACAGCTTGCACAGGCAGGGCCAGGGGAGAGTGTCAGCCGCAGTTGGTGGGAAGGGGCCAGGCTGCGCAATAACAGGGGGACTCCGCCGGGATTATTATTGCTGGGCGCGTGTTATTAGCTTTCACCCCAGAGTAGGTGGCCCGAAGTCTTTAATTAGGTCATTACAGGGTAATTTCCAGGGAGGTTTTAACTCCTTAGCAGCTGAAAAGCCTCCAGCCCAAGCCCAGTGGAGCTTAGGGCGAGACCCTCTAGGCGGGTAGAGGGGTGGAGCATAGGCCAGGCTTTGTTCGAGGCCCCTGGAGAATCAGATTCACCTGCTCCAGGCCAGACAGATGATGGAGGGGCAGGTTGGCTGGGAGCCCCATTACCGAGCCCTCGGGGACCGGCCCCAGGATGCAGAGGGACCCTCACCCGGCAAAGCGGGGCTCCAGCCCATCTGGGGGCCCCATCCTCTGGGGATAGCTTATGGCTCTGCTCCTGCTTCACCGTCTCTCCCTCCCCTCCTCTCTTTCCTCTCCTTTTCTCCTGTCCAATTATTCCCTTCCTTCCCCTCCCCTCCCCTCCTCTCCTACCAGCCTCTTCTCTCCTCTCCAATTCTCCTTCCCAACTCTCCTTTCCCCTCCCCTTTCCTCCTCTCCTCCTCTCCTCCTCCTTCTCTCTCCTCTCCAATTCTCCTTCCCAATTATTCCCTCCCTCCTTCCCTCCCTCCTCACCTAGAGCCCGGCGATCCGCCCCTCCCTCCGTCCGCACCTAGGAGCTGCCATGTATAATGCATGCAGTGGAAGCGCCCAATAGGATTAGGCACCTCCGCCCGTCCTGGGGAGAGAAAGTTTATGTAAATGACTGATGACAGCGCTATTGTGTGAGGAATATCAATGGAGTAATTACAGTTACATCGGGCGCCCGCGCCGCCGGCCCGTGTTAATTTTTCACCGGCTCCCCCGGGAGAGATCGGAGCGCGCTCCGAAGAGCACAGCTAATAATGGGAGCTCCGAGCCGCCGCTGCGCCACGCGCCCCGAGGTCTTTCTGAGCAGACTGCTAAGCACTGGCTGTCTCCCCGGAGAGCCGAGAACAGAGATAAAATGATTAAAAACTGCCAAGCGGGCCTGGCAATCACTCGCTCCGCTGTCAGCCCCAGACAAGACAAATCTCTGCGATTTTGCTCTTCCCTCCTCTCCCTTTGTGAGCCCCTGAGCTGGGACGTGAGGGACCGGGTGGGGTCGGGGTCAGCTCCCCAGGGTGGCAGGGCCGCGGGCAGGGCAGCCAGTGGCAGCGGGGAGGGCGCTGGCCTCCTGGGCTGCAGGTTGGTGCAGAGGCTGCAGGGAGTCCTGGGGCGCCCCGGAGGTCTCGCCGTTCACCTTGTTCCTCCCAGGGAAACTCCATCCGGGCACACCTGTCAGGGCACACCTGTTGGGAGAGATGGGCAGGGGCACCTGGGAGGGCACAGCAGTGGGGCACCCCCACAGGGGCATACCTGTCGAGACCCACCTGCCAGGGACACCAGCAGAGAGGGGCTCACCTGGGCCAGGAGCTCCCTGGACTTCAGGAACCTGCCCCCTGTCCTGGAACTGCTGCTCCCTCTCCCCATGCTTCCCCAGGCAGCCTGGGCGCTTCCAGACCCTTAGATCCCAGCCTGGACAAGGTTCCTTGCCATGGCCCAAAGCAGGTCCGGGCAGGGCTGCAGAGCGGGAGGTGTGGGGTTTGTGCCTCCTCTGGAGGGTGTAGGGCCCGTGGTGAGAGGGGGCCCTGGGTGTCCATCCCTTTGGCCCTGAGGCTACAGCAGGGTCAAGTTCCTGAGAAGACAGACAGGAGGGGAGGGGAGGGGAGGAACTGCCGCTGTTCCCAGTACAGGGTTGGGGTGGGGCGGGGGGAGAGGAGACAAGTACCACAGTCCCTGAATCCAGTCACCCATCATCACCCCGCCCTCCCCTGCACGTGAGAGAGGTGAGAGGAAATTCCCGCCGAAACCTGGGCTGGCTCTTGGAGTCTTGGCCAGGGACGTCACAGTCCAGGAAGGGCCATCTGCTGCTCTGCCTGTCACACTCAGCCCACATCCATACATCACACCCGCAGGGCCCACAGTGACAGAGGTGCACACCCTCCCCACGCCCTGACACATTAGCCCACAATGGCCAACACCACACGGACACCCAGACTCACACAGCATCCTCAGGATAAGCCTGTATGCCACACACCACAGAATCACCCACAACCACACATACACAAATGCACACCCACACGCCTGATTGCACCAGTGCACACAGATACAGGGTACCCTGACTTGTGCTCACAAAGTGACAAGCAGGCACCCTGAGCCACAGGCACAGAGGGTGACGTGCAGGCTCAGGGACACACCCACAGCACACACAGGGACACACACACTGACACAGGCGCCGCCCCTGCCGTATGCTCTGGCATCTGAATTCAGAAGAATAAGCCAGAGTCCCCAAGGAGGAGCTGAGCCTGCCTCTCCAGATGCTGCCGGTTCCAGAGCACAGTGTCACTACCTACCACTGCCTGTGATCAGCTCAGCTGCAGTGAGTAAGGCAGGTATGCTTGCAGCAGCGACAACTCCCTGACTCTGATTTCAGCATGGGGCAACAAAAGCTAAGCGACGCCTATGATGGCAGGAGGGGAGCCTCTTGGGCCTGGGTGCAAGGTGTCTGCCAGGCTGCGGCCAAGTCCAGACCAGGGCCTAACAGCTGCCTACCCTCTTGCCCAAGGCTTCCTGGGTCCCACCCAGGGAGTATGGCCAGAGAGGTGCCATCTCACCAGTTGTCATGTGCACACACATCTCTAGAGACACACTCACACATACATGTGCCTGCATGCATGCACACACAGACATGGACGCCTGGTGCCCACTGAGATCTGAACCGCACATATTCACTGAGTCTCTACCATGGGCCATTCCCTGTGCCGGATGCTGGGTGACAGCCCTGACCTAGAGGACAAGGTCGGGCTCTCATTCAGCTCAAATCCCTGACACCCCCCACACACACCTACGCACACGTGTACTTGCAGTCATGTGCACTAGGGTGCACACACTTGAACACTACCTTGTAGCGCCCCTCTCCCTGTGTCCACAGCCTCCATCCACTCTCTTCTCTGGCCCCTCACATCCCCAATCCACACAGCAGCCAGAGTGCATGTTCTAACCTCGAATTTGACATGACACCCCCCCGCTTAGAACCTTTTCATGGCTTCCAGGGGCCCTGGAGTAAAGGCCAGACTCTGTAGCACAGACTTCAAGACCTTTTGTGACCTGACCTCTCCAGGCCCTTGTGCATGCTGATCTTTGCCTGAAACCTGCTCTCCTGCCTTCTTTCCCTGGATAATTCCTCTGCTCTCAGCTTCAACAGCTCTTCCTCCACGAAGCCCTCTTCCATCCCATAAGACTGGGTGAGGAGCCCTGTCCTCTGGGACCACAATGTCCTGTGTTCCCTCCATCAGGGCCTTTACAAGCTACTGCCACTGGGCAGGGCTGTGTCTGCCTTGTGTCTTTAGTACCCAGGACAAGGCACACATAGGCTTCTCAGCAAATATCAGAAAGGAGGAAGGGAGGAAGCTGCTTGTGGGGTGCTAGCTCCTGAGTGAGAGTGGGGCCTGCAGAAGGCTTGGGTCCAAAAGGGTCATAAAGGGGAGGGCTCCAGTGTGAAGGATACCCAGGGAACTCACTGGGCTGTCTTCTAGCAGGAAGTGGCTGTCACTCCCATCATTCGTCCCCAGTGCTGGTCCCTGGGCCGTGGGAGTGGGACGCCTCTCCCTGCACACCCCTGAAGGGCTGGCAGCCCACAGGGCAGGTTCTGGCTCAGCCTGCAAGTGTTCAGTTAAGCCTCAGGCCCTCCCCTCCTTTCCTTTGAGAGGCCACAGCCCATGGCACTTAAGATGCGCAGCCCTTGGTGCTCTTTAGTCAAGGCCCAAATCCAAATAACTCACTCCCCAGCTGGGTGGCCTCGGAGCAGTTACTTAACCTCTCAGAGCTCCAGTTTCCTGAGCTGCAATTTTGTGAGACTTGGATAATAATTATCTAGCAGCTATCATTTCCTCATTCGCCAGAACCCCTGATTTGGGTTCTTAGAATAGCAATTTTACAGGTGAAATAAAACAGGGTAAGTGGCAGAAAATGATGGAACCAGCCTCCTCCGAAACAGTTATTCCCCTAAATCTCAAAGGTCATGTGTGTGACTGTGCTGTGACATCAATCATCAGCGTGGCTGGGCTTGTCAGCCTCCACACCTTTGCCCAGGCAGCGCCCTCAGCCTGGAGTTCCCTCGCCACAGCATCTCCTCCGATTGCAACTTGTTTTGCAGAAGCTTCTCGTGCTCGCCTCCTCTATGTAGCTGTTCTCAGTCTTCCAAGTCCCAGCGGTCTACCTCCCCTGCCTTTGTTTAAGTCCCGGGACATCTTGCCTGCTCCCTGTGTGGGCCATGAGCGAGTGGGGTCAAGCAGCTGACTAGAAGAGGAGTGGGAGGGCTGGGGGAAGTGTGGACAGGAGCTGGAGTCAGACCTGGTGGTGAAGCTCCCCAGCCGTGTGGTCCTGGGTAAGTGGCCTCTGGGTTCTGGCTATGAGTCCCCTCATCTGTGAAATGGAAATGACAGTAACACCTGTCTCCCAGGCATGTCAGGAGGCTTCATATGGTGCTTGTGCCTGGCTGGCATGCAGCTGGTGCTAGGGCTTAGAAGCCAATCTGCAGAGCCACACTGGCAGCAGCTTGAGGGTGAGAGGCCAGCCAGGGGCAGAGAGGAGAGGGGAGGGAAGGGGAAGCCCCGTGCTTCTAACAGGCCACAGGCTTCCACGTCTCTGGGCTTTGGCTCACACTGTACCCCATGCCTGCAAATCTCTCCTCCTCGCCTTTCCTGACTGTCCAAATGTCACCTGCCTAGTAAAAGCTCTCCCACCTCCCCGGGCAGCACCCCTTCTTCCAGGTACACCTGCAGCAGGACCCTCCCATGGATTAATCGCTACAAAATTAATCCCTACAACAACCTGGACAGTAGGAACAGCTGTACCCATTTTATAGATGACTAACTTCAGGCTCAGAGAAGTCAAAGGACTCAAGATAGTGGCTCATGGATGTGGCACTGGGTGGGGGTGGGGGACCCAGAACCTGGCACCAGGGGCTAATGCAGGAGGTGGGCAACTGAAAATCTCCATGGGGACGGTCACTGAACACCTACTGTGCACCGGGTCTGCTCCTGGCATCTGCCGTCCCTTGGCTAGACTCGCCCTGTTCAGCACCATGGTAGCAGCTGAGGGCAGGACATGGAGTGTTTTCTTCCCCATGCCTTCCTGATACCCACACAGGGTGTGGAGGGAGGAAGTTCCACATGTGGTTCTGGAATGCTTGTTTGAAACTGACGCTGTCTTCAGAGACCTGCCCATTGAGGCCTCTCCATGGTTCCCCCGTCACTGCTGGGCAAGGAGGCTTTCCAGTCTCAGGCTTCACCACAGTGACTTCCAGGTGCCCTCTTGTGCCCCATCCTGCCAAAGTTGGTGCTTCTCCTCTGGGTTTCCCTGCCCGCTCCTCATCCCAGGTAGGCCAGGCTGGGACTATCTTGCTCATTTGGGGTCCTGGCGTCATTCCAGTCCTGCCTGGAGCAGGGGTCCTTCCGGTTGGATGAGGGAGCTGGGCTTCCTTCTTCTCTCCCTCCTGCCTTCCCCAAACATTCACTGAGTACCTATTGTGCCAGGTGCATCCCTAAGGTATCAAAAGCGGGAGCCACAGGGGGAACAAGGCATCTCAGAGGTCAGTTGGCAGAGGGGTCACACAAAGCTGTGTGAACTTGGACTGCCAACTACTCTTTCTGTGCCTCAGTCTCCATATCGCTGAAATGGGGATGATAACAGACTCTGCCTCACAGGCTATGAGGCTTACGGTTGAATGAAATAATGTGATCCTTAAATCAGTCTGCACAGGGTAAAGGCTCTGGAAATAACAATCAAACCCTCTTCTTCCATCATGCTGTATAATTATGTGCATGCTGTATAACTATGTCAGGAGTGGGTAGTCCTTTCGGAGGAGGGGAGAGCTACCGGGAGGATGTGCTGGTGGACTCCGTGGCCTCTGCCCACTTCCCGTCTCCCAGAGGGTACTAATTTTGCCCCTCTATCCCCTAGCCTGGCCCCCATGTCCCAAGGTTTCAGGAAGGAGAAGAACTCTGCCCCAGCCAGTCCCCAGGATCGGCCAGGTGTCCTCCCAGTTGTCTTGTGGAGCCAGAATGCTGCAACCCACCCACCCATGCCAGGCAATGAGCCAGGCCCAGGGAGCGTCATTCATCAAGACGGACAGGTAACCACAGTTCATTCATTCATTCACAATGACATGACACACGGACACACCTGGGCAGAGGTTCTCAGACCTCAGCATGCAAGGCTTCCCCCAGGGGCCATCTGGGAATGCAGATTCATGGGCTTCACCTCGAGAGTTGGAGTTTTTTCACAGACCTAGGATTCTGCATGTTTAACAAGTGATGCAGGACAGACCCAAGCCTGGAGGACAGGGGTGGGGCTCACAGCCAGAGAGACTCCATGAAACCGGTGACTCTTGTGCCAGGCCTTGGGAGTAGGGAGAGTTTTCCAGAAGAGGAAAGGATGATGGGCCAGGGGATGCTTCCTGGGCAACCACCACGGCCTGAGCAAGACCTTGATGTGGGCAAGTGTCTGAAACATGCAGGAATGGCAGGTGAGCTGGGGGCTCGCCTGCAGGGCTCAGCACAGAATGAAAAGGCAGGGGCAGGGCCACTTGTTCAACAATTACAAATTTCAAGAGTGTGAGAGCAGAGCATTAAACCAAGCTAAGGGCCCTTCTGGGTGTGGGGCCCAATGGGGCTGCACAGGTCAAGCCGGCTCTTCCAGGGACCCAGCTAAGTGGGTCACCCCTGCTGGGACCAGCCCAGAGTGCTTAGGACCCCAAGGCCTTAACCAGGCAGCTGAGTACCTGGGTTCCAGCCACCCCAGCTCCAAGCCCCAGGCCTCTGTGACCCTCCCTGTGCCCTGTTCCCTCTCCGGTTCCCGTAACTAACCTCACCTCCAAGGTGGCAACAGCCTCCTCCTACCGATCTAATCCCAGGCACATGTTGTCAGCATCAGCTCCATAAAGTGCCTCTCCAGTTCCTGTCACTCCCCTGTCCAATAACCTTCAATGGCTCCCTCCTGCCCACAGGATAAAATCCAAATGCCAGAGCACAGCTACGGGCTCTTGCCCTGCTCTGCAGCCTCCAGTCCTAGAAGCCCCTCCACCAGACTCACTGTCCCAGCCCACCCATTTAACCCCCAATATTCCTGCTGCCAGGGACCCCTCCTGGAATGCCCTCCCCAAATCCTCCCAAGCTACAGCCTCCCATCTCATGGGCACCTGCCCGTGGTAAGCTGGCACACACTCTTGCTGCCTTCTTGTGTGACTAATGAGGCCCCTGCCCACAACCCTTCCCTCTAAGAAAAACGGCTCCCATGGACTGGTATGGCTCTTTGAACACGGCATCTCATCTCACTCTTCCCACAACCTGGAAGGTAGGTTCTTTATGTGCATTTTGCTTGCGAGGGAGTGGAGACTCTGAGAAGCTAAGGAATTCGTCAAAGGTCACACAGCTAGAAAGAGGCCAAGCCCAGAGTCCAGCCCAGCTCCTGACCCTTATACTTTCTTTCAGTATGAACTGAGAACCTACCGTTCCCTGTTCTAGCTGAGACCTGATACATATGGTCAAAGGCGGCCCCCTTTGTGGCCCGGCACAAAGGACTGTGGGAACATCAGTAGCAAAATCAGCAGGAACCACTCACCTAACGAGGACTGGCAACTGCTCCCTCTGTGAATCATCCTTACCCAGAGGCAGGGGTCTGGTCCTCAGTAAACTTTGAAGAAACAGAGGCACAGAGAAGTTAAAGCCTCTAACCTAAGGTCACACAGCAGCAAGTGGTAAAACCTGAGGTTCCAACGCACTGGTGAAAAATCTGGTTAAGTTCTCGGCCTCCCAAGGAAATCAGTTCTGGGGTCACAAAATCCAAGAGCCAATATCTGCAGGCACAGGGAGTGTGCTGGCCTGATTTCTGCTCAACTCTGCCCTCGCCCCCCACCCCCAACTCACCCCACCCACCCACTTAGCCTGGGAGCTCTCTGAGGGCAGGGTAGGCCTGCCCCATCCTGGCCTAGTTGAGCGAGCACCTGGCTAGGAAGCTGAGCAACTCAAAAGGCCCCCAGCTGGACTCCTGGGAATCAGCAACCCAGACCTAATAGGCATTAGGTCTCTTACCTAATACCTCTTCTTCCTGACCTCCTGCCACGAGCACTCCCCAAGCAGAGCACAGGCTTGGGTCCCTGATACTCCCTGTGCCCCAAGGCAAGATGTTTCCTTTTACAAATCATTATTATTACTATCATTACTGTTATTTTAATTTAAATCTTTTGACGTTCAGGCAGATGTTTCTCTGCAGCCGTAAGGGCATGTCTGTGGGAGGATGGCACCTCGGGGACTGGCCTGAACTCTTGCCACGTGGGACAGCCCAACCAGTGGGCGGCCAGCTCCATCCTCCTCCAGGGGTCTGTCGCTGCTCACTTATCAGGCTGACATCCCACAGGGGGGCCACTGCCCTGCCTGCCCCTTCGGCTCCACGCCTGCCGACTGGAACCAGAGCTGGAGGGGTGGGCAGGCGGGGGCACGTGGGAGGGGGCTGAGCCCTCACCACAGGCCCCTTTGCAGTTCAAAGTGACACATTCAGGCAGCCGTCCCTTCAAAGGCCAGACAACGCCTGCCCTGAATTGCTGCACCGGCAGCCCGGAGCCAGGAAAGCACTGCAGGGGTAAAGGTGGCCCTGTGAGGGCTGGCCACGCTCCCATCCATGGGATGGACTTCCACTATCCTGGGCAGGAGGACAGACCCTGACCGGCCCCATCCTGTGGTGTAATCCTTGGAAAATCACCTTCCCTCTCTGAATCTCGCTGCTTTCACTATGTATTGGCAAGGTACTCAGAAGGCACTCAGGGGTGGTCATGCATAAAGCTGACAACACTGATGACGAAGATGATGATTCACAGCCTCTCTCTGAGAGGCACCGCCCCAAAGACAGGCCACCTGAGTGTGGTTCCCATCAGCTGCTCACTAGCTGTGTGACCTAGGGCAAGACACTTAGGTTCTCTGTGCTTTAGTTTCCTCTTCTGTAAAATGGGGCTCGGAAGGGGTGATGCCATGCCTGTTTGGCACCAGACAGGTCACAGATAACAACCCTTCCCCCAGTGCTGAAATGTGCCCTGCTTCCTGCCAGAAGAGTTGGTCAGGCCAAGTCAGACCCACTGAGAAGGCTCAGTGCAAGTGCTCCATCAAGCCTGGGTTCCCGGGAGCTAAGAAGTGGTTCCAAGGGCAGGTTGTGGCACCTGCAGATGCTAACTCCCAGGCAAACAAGAGTTTTTTTTTTTTTTTTTTTTTTTTTTTTTAGACGGCGTCTCGCTCTGTTGCCCCAGGTTGGAGTGCAGTGGCGCAATCTCGGCTCACTGCAAGCTCCGCCTCCTGGGTTCACGCCATTCTCCTGCCTCAGCCTCCCGAGTAGCTGGGACTACAGGCGCCTGCCACCATGCCCGCTAATTTTTTTTTGTATTTTTAGTGGAGATGGGGTTTCACCGTGTTAACCAGGATGATCTTGATCTCCTGACCTCATGATCCGCCCGCCTCGGTCTTCCAAAGTGCTGGGATTACAGGTGTGAGCCACTGTGCCTGGCCAACAATAGTGCTTTTAGGAAGTCTCATCACGATCTAGGGTACCATCTGAAGCTGGCAATGATCAGCTTGCCATTGGGGAAATCACTGCACCCAAGTCAAGCTTCAATGTTGGCAAAATGGGAAATAATATTAATAAAACCTGCCCCCAGAGCAGTAAGAAGATTCAATGAGCGAATCCCCATCAAAGCCTTATCACAAGCAGCATGAAATGAACACCGGCCATTCATTAGGAGCCATTTCTTCAACAAACAACATTGAGTTGCAGTACCAGGCTACCACCAGGGCACCAATCCCAGTCAGAGGCCAGACTCCACCCTCCCAAAAGGCTGCTGAAAGTTTTCTCATGACACAACGCCTGGGTTCCATTTACCAGCTGTGTGGCCTCGGGCAAGTTACTTAACTTCTCTGTGCCTTGGTTGTCTTACCTGAAAATGAAAATAATAATGGAAGCCATGTCATAGTGTCATTAAAGAATGCAAAGTGCTGAGAGCACTGCCTGATGGCCCACAAGTGCTAAACAAGCATCAGCTGGGGTTATTATTGCTGCTGCTGTTGTGCACGCTCCAGGTCTTCCCCGCCCTTCAGAAAGCGTCGTGCAGCTAGGCTTCCTTCTGCGGCTCACAAACTTGGGAAGTGTTAGCTCCTGAGAGGTGCCCCAAGTACCCTGCAGAATGGAGGCTTCTGTGGGCTTCCTCTCTGGTCTGTTTCCCTAGCAGCTGGAACGCTTGGAAAAAAAGCACCCAGCCTGCTGGGCTTGTCAAAGCAGGGCTGACTTTACTAGAACCAGGTTTGGATGGTAATTTTGTGGTCATAACAACTATTTTCCTTACACACTGCTACAGAAAGGGGAACCCCTGCTTTTTTTTTTTTTTTTCCTTAACCTAATTGAAGACACTATCAAGTGTAAATATGCTGGAGTTTTAATAAAACACGATGGAGAAAATATTCAAAGCTCAATAATCAGAAGCAATTTGTGTCACTAGCAGAGATGTGTCATTCCTCCCACACCCCCCTCCCCGCTTGGCTGTGCTTTGTGCGGGACTGGCTTTGGGGATGGCAACTTTAGACCTATGGCAAAAATAATGAACAGCAGTGAGGCTTAGAGATAGCCTGAAAAATATCCTGGAAAAGAAAACATATGCCAAAGAGTGTGGTGTAAAAGTCGTATTTCATGCCTGACTTTAGAGAATGTTAATAAGGATTAGAACCATACTCCAACAGAACAACTATCAGTCAAGGCGGGGTAATTAATTTCGCTTCAGATCTCTGTTTGGGAAAATGAAAGCAGTAAGTGTTGTTTCGCAGCATGGAGATTCCATCGCACTAGAACAACCCAAAGAACTTCCAAAGCCATGTCCTGAACCCAGCTGAGACCTGGCTGTTGCTGGCAGCCTCTCCTGATCTGTCGCCTTGTAGATTTGGGGACCTTTTCCGAATCATAACATATCAAACTCCTTTTTTCCCCCAGGATTGGCTAATAAATATGATTAAGATAACACGACCCAAACCACATGTCCTCTGCTTGGCCTGCAACATGTGGAGGGCAGATGTGTCTTCCGTGCACAGATGACCCAGCCGGCTGCTCCCCTGAGGCAGGGACCCTGGGAGACGGAGTCCCGAGAGGTCCCAGCAGTCCACTGGCCCTCTGAGTACCCAGCCAGGCCTCTGGCCTTCCCATGACCCACTATAGAGAGGAAGGGCCAAGCCCAGGGTGTCTGGGAGTCAGAGACAAGAAAGATGGTGGGATGTGGCACTGTCCTCACCTGGTTTTTGTCCCCCAAGGTCCCAGTTTAGTAGACAGAATTCCCAAGGCACATGACCCCGTATTATCCTCTCAAAATAATTTCATTGTCCAGGTCCACTTGTCACCCCCTCTTAAAGAGCTGGGATTGAAGAACCTTCCCGTCCCTGAGACCTGGGCCCAGGGAAGACAGAGTAGGCCAGTGTTAAAGCCAGAGTCTGGGAGAGGGTTCTCAAAAGGACTGTGGAGTTGCCACACAGCCCCCAAGCCTGGTAGCATGCAGCTTGGGATTTCTGCCTCTGCTCTGCTAGGACAGGACAAGTCGTGGCTGCACTTGGACCTTGGTCTTCCCATTTCTACTGGGATCTTGAAGAGCCCTTCAGCTGGGATATCCTAAAGTAGCCCAAGGTCCCTGTGAGTGTGGCCCTGCTGTACTCAACTGAGGTCACTGGAGGTCACGCAGAAGGCCAGGCCCTGGAAATCAGGCCAGGGAGGCCTGGGCCTGCTGAGGTTGACAGCCCTGCTCCAGCTCTGGGGAAAGAAGGGGAGCAGACTCAGAGGCCAGGGCTGGTCAGGGAAGAGCCCCTCCCACCCTGACCAAGCAGGGCTCCCAGCACCAAGGCAAGGCTCTGGGCCAAGGCATGAGTGAACCTCCTTCTCTGCTTTCCCTTGGGGACAGGAGGGAGAAAATAGAAAATAGAAGAGTCCCTCAAAGTTAGCTCAAGCCAAGCAGAAGGGCTCCAGCTGCCAGGAAGAAGCAGGGCATTCATTCTATCACTGCATAGAATCAATGAAGTCAGAAGTAAGCAGGCTGAGGGCAGGGCAGGGCACCTCTCTGAGTAAAAAAGGGAAGAAGGGTCCCTAGGGGAGGGGCACTATATCGTGGATGAGCCTCAGCTGCCTGCAGGGCAGGCACAGGGTAACCTGGCCACTGGGAGGAAGATGGAAGGTCTCTCTCCTGTTGGTCCCTGCTCAGAGGCCACTCTGGAGACCAGGCACATCAGGCTCCTCCTGAGCCCAGTAAGATCAGGAGATCAGGACGGCCTGGCCGAGGAACCCTCTGACACCAGTCTCCGAGGCCTCCTTTCCTCTGGGGCCGACTGGGTGTGGACTGTTGCGTCCAGACCCTAATCAACGCTCAGGCGGGGCCTCCCCCAAGACCAAGGCCTCTTCCCTGCGGAGGAGCCCGGACGGACGGGCGGACGCTGCGGTCCCGGTCGGGCTGATAGGAACCATCTGCGTTGTCTTAGGCCGCCCTTCGGCCCACTGTCCCTCTGAACTCGGCCGGTTCCCGCGGGCCGTTTGATGCTCGCAGGGTCACAGACCCCCGCACACAAATCACCGCCGCGGGGCTGGGGGTGGGGCGGAGGCGCTGAAACCTAATCCGCAGAGTTTGCTCCGCCGCCGCCTCCTCGCTCCTTCCCTCGCTCGCTGGACGCCCCCCACCCACCCCTTTCCAAACAAGGCTTATTTTTCTTGCCAAAAAAACAAAGTTGGTATCAAGTGTTTTGAGGGAGAAAGTCTCTCCCCCACCCCTGACCTGGAAGGAAGGGCTGGTTGCCGAATGAGCCGGGATTGCAGAAGGGTCTCCAGGAGAGGACAGGCGGAAGGTGAGCTTGGGGCTTCTGGCTCCGTCCGTCCCCTTCCCTGTGCTCGCCTGCCCGTCCCATACTTAATGGCAGCGAATCCCATGGTCCCCGGCCCTGCCCTATCCCTCTAGTCGTCCTGCCCAGAAAGGGTTTCCTCCATCGGAGCTCCCGGTCCCTATGCTGTCAGAGATGGAAGCATCACTTCCTGCTCCTTCTCCCTCCCTATAAAACAGCCCTTGCCTGTCGCTTTTACGAGGTGACACCCTGCTTTCAGCCCGATCATCCCTGCGCCCGGAGTCTGGGCTGGGCGCGCAGGAGACTGCGTGCACTCTGGCGTCCCCGACCGCTGCCAGGGTGCACGGGGACTCAAGAGCGGATCCTCTATGAGCTCTAATAGGAGGCCAAGGAGCGGGGACATCAGAGACAAATTCCTCCAAAGTCCCCTCTCCGGTTCCGCTGACTGGAGCCTTTGGGCTGAAACCCCAGGAGCTCCCCACCCCTGTGTCCATGAGGGGAGCAAAACGGAGCCCCCGGGGGCACGCAGGCTTCGTTTGCTGGGTGTTGGTTTTGCTTTTGGTTTTTTCAGCCGGTGCAGCGACCCGGAACAGCGCGGCCGCTTCTCCGACGCCCGCGGCTCCCCACTGCGCCCAGAGGCGAGCGCCGCGGCTAAAGCCCGAGCCTCGGCGCCCGCTGCGCCTGCCGGAGTTCTGCTTGTCCGAGCAGGCAGCGGGGCTCAGGCACGGCGGCGACGTCGAAGGGCTAGTCGGCAGACAGGGCTGGGTCTCCGCGGCCAGGGCGCCGCAGGAAAGCCCTGCAAACGGTGGGACGAAGGTGGTGGCGGCGGCGGCGGAGGTGGCGAGAAAGGCGCCACGGGCCTGGCGGAGAAGCGGGTTTCCGCGGGGGTCGAACAAAGGAATTCGCCCTCGGAAGAAAGGGGCAGAGCATGCAGCCAGGAATGGCCAACCCTGGAGACCTGCAGGAGTGCGAGCGCTGCGGCATTAGTCCCAGGGATCCAACGAAATCTGCCCCGCTGAGGGCCCCAGCCTGGCATCTCCATTCGGCCTCTCTTCTGGTCAATCCCGCTTTAATGGGGGTGGTGGGTGTGCACCCAGAGTGCCACCTTTCCTGGGAAGAGGGGACAGAGCAGGACCCGTGCTCTCGGTCAGAGAAGGCAAAAACATCCCACTAACCCTCCCCCCATTCACCATCTAGTCGTGGGGTCATTGTCCCCATTTTCCAGACGCTGCCAATTAAGGCACCCGCAAAACCACCCCTTCCCCCGCCCCCGCGGCAATGCTCCGGCTCCTGAGGCCCAAGCGCGCTCGGAAACGGAAAGCGTCAGTGGGCTACAGGGCCGGAGCCCCCTCTTCCCACCGCCCTCGGAAGGGGTGGAGGGGACACGGTTGTAAGGTGCTCGGCTTCTTTTCTGTGCTTGACATGAATAAGGGGATTAGGACAGCAAGTTTCCGTCGTTCAGTCCGTGGGACAAAGGGCCCCGCGGTTTGAGCGGCACAGCCTCTGATTAAACGACAGAGCCCTGTCACTCAGCACCATCCTAGGTACTTGTGTTCGTGACATAATCTTATTAGAAGATAAAACCGGCGAAATCCTTTTCATAATGAAAAGTTACATTTAATGGCCGGACTCGCCCCCCACCTCCCTCCCCGGAGCCTGCTCGCCTTTCCCCGTTGCTGTTGGATATGGCTCGCCTATAATTGGCATTTAAAGCACCAAGTCCGGGAGAAAACGGGGTTTAGGGTTTTGTAATCCCCTAAACTGTCTTTGTTCGAAATCTCCACAGATACAAGTCTGTTAAGAGTAAATATTTGTGGATTGATACAACCACATTTCCCCCCTACAAACCAAATCCAAAAAAAAAAAAAAAAACCCCGCCGCTCGCCGCCCTTGGGCTGGGGCGCAGGAGGGAGGGGGCTGGGGTCTGCCCTAGCGTCCACACCGGGAACTCAGCTTTCGGGACGCCTGGTTGCCTCCAGGAGCTGAGGGACTTTGCACATTTCTCAGGCGGGAAAAGGGTCTTAGATTCTCCCCCGCAACCCCTAATTTTCTGTTCTCTCAATAAACAAACCTCCCTAACTTGCTGCTTTCGGCCAGCCAGAGGGGGTCGGCGGGAGGGCTTGGGGAGGGGCGAGGGCTGTGCTCAACAAGGAATGAAAATGCCAACTCTCCCCGCGAGCCTTACTCCCTCCAGCGGGAGCCTGCAGTGGCTCCAAGGAGAATCACTGGCTCCTTCTGGACCGCGGAAGGCCCCACCCGGTGGGGCACCCTGAGCCCAGCCCAGGAGAGCCCCCGAGCCACCAAGGGTCCCCGAAACGCTGAGGAGCCCGAAGGCTGCTGTAGGGTCCCGGACTCCAGGCTCCAGCCCAGCCCGTCTCAGGATCGGATTCCTACATAAATCAGCAGCCGGGTGAAAGGGCTGCGCTTTAGAAAGGGCAGGACTGTGTGCGCGTATTAGAGTGCGCGGTTCCCAAATCCGGGCTAAACCCTTGGTGACACCGAAATTCATCAACCGCCGCTGGCGCCCGCGGCTCGGCTGCAGAGCCCAGGAGCCTATGCTTGGTGTCATCCCACTCCCAGGAAAGGAGAACGTGGTGCACGAACCGCCGAGAGTTGGGCCTGGAGGGATGGGCGGGTGGAGGCCGCTAAAAGCCGCCCCATCCGTGTGTCCGGACGTCGAAGGAAGCTCTCCCGCCCAGGGGAAGGCAATTATTCTAACCTTTTTCTTCCTCTGACCAGCGCAGGCCCTACAGGGGGCAATCCGCGCGGAGGAGGTCAGTGACACTCTGCCTCCCAGCCGTCGGGTAGCGACTCCCCCTCCCCACCCCTGCCAGGCTGGGCGTTCTGGGAGAGACTGGCAACAGTGTAGAGCCTGCACCTTCCGGAAGGTCGGCATAGGAGGACTTAGAGAACCCATCCGGCTTTGGGAGTTGGACCCGCCTAGGGGGAAATCTGCTACAGAGTAACTCTGGGCCGGGAAAAATCTGCTACAGAGTAACTCTGGGCCTGGGGGAAGTTGTTCAACCTGCTCAGCCTCAGTTTCCTTCCCTAACCACAGAGCTGGGACGGTACAGTCAGTGAACTTCACAGGGGCTCAACAAACGCCAATGCCTTGCCCTTCTAGATACACTACTGCGTCCTGCCTCCCTGTTCAGTAAGGCTGTGCTCCTGCAAGTTCACATCTACACTGACCATGCTCAGGAGCCTCTTGGAAAAAATGGGACCTATGTGTCTCAGTAGTAATGAGGGCCCATCCACAGGCTGGCCTTGGCTCCCAGGAGCAGCCCCTGGCATCCAGGTGGGCCCCATTCCCTTTTCAAGGTAAAATAAATAAATAAATAAATAAAAACACAGGCCCCCAACCTGGGTGAGGAGCAGAAGGGTGGGCAAGACCCCTCTGGGAGGCCTGTTCAGGAGGCTGCACTTTCTGGGCCTCCCACACAGGACAGACAATGCATTCCTGCCAGACGGGGCTGCCTTGGGCTCATTTCCCAGCAAGAAGGAAGAAAACATACACTGACTGCATGCCCAACACCGGCTGGCATCTGGGTTTGTTCCACTTTATTCTCAGAGCAACCCTGTACGATTGGAATTACCACCCCCTTTTCACAGAGAAGGGAACTGAGGCTGAGGAAGAGCTGTCAGTCCTTCCCTAAAGGCCCTTGGCCTTTGTCACTAGAAGATGGAGACATTCTGGATCCCCATTCTGTAACTGCCAACAAGCTTGCTCTTCCTTTGAGAAAATGTGCCCCACCGCAGGACCCCTCCATTTGGAGGAGGTCACCCCAGAGCACCTTGATCCTCTGGAACCCCAAAGGCCTGGGCAGCTCAGTCCTCGTCCGGTGCCCACACCCAACAGCCCAGTAACTATAGCAATCCAGGAGTCACATGACAAGAGTCAGAGAATCCCCTCTGAAGGCAGGAGGCAGGAGAAGGGAGAACAGCAGTCACACCCAACTTGTCCCGTCCCAACCCAGTGCTGCTCCTCCCCTCCCGTCACTGCTGCTGAAGCTCCTGGGTAGGTGCTTGGGGAGGGACCCCTGGTGGCCCTGTGTCCAAGCATGCTCAGCTCATCTTCAGCTACCCAGCAGCTCGGTGGCCTCCTCATTCCTGCCAGACCCAGTGGGCATCGCTGTTGCTCTGGGTGGCCGTTACAACCTTCCCCAGCTAGCCACCTCCCCACAGTTCCTGGGGAAGCCTCTCTCACAGCACTGGCCTGGCCAGGAAGCAAACATCTTTGTTTCTTCTGGAACTAGGCTCCAGGAACCGGGTTTTTCCTTCAGCAACACTTCCCCCCAGTTCACCAAGTGCCAAGGCCAGCCAGGTGCTCTGCCATTAGCCAGGACATTCGTCCAGGGTTGGTCTGAGTCAGGCTCCCAATTGAGACAAAGCCTCCCTACAAATGTACCCACACATCCCCAGATCCCCAGCCCCTCATCCTCCCTTTGGGGCCCTAAGGTCAGCAGGGCAGGTCCAGCGGCTGCCAGTCAAGATGCTGAGCAGAAATGGATACAGTATTATCCAGGGAATAACAAAGGAAGGGCCCACGCAGAAATTTATTTGTACTGATCAGGCAAAGCAAAGGTAAAGGGCAGAGAGGAAGTGCTGTCAGCCGGCCTGAAACCCAAGAAAGTTGCCATTCCGAGCACAGTGGCCCCTTATGCCCCACCACTCCCCACCGCAGCAGTAGTTAAAGCAAACACAGGCCCTTCACTGCCCCATCAGTTACACCTTCCCCCCAAAATTACACAAACTTTGAAACATTTTTCTGAGAGAAGATGGATGCTTCAGGAGACTTGAGGTCAAGGCTAGGCTGTTTAAAGTATATTATTAACAAATAAACATTTACTGCAAAAAAAAAAAAAAAAAAGAGAGAGAGAGGGCGAGAGAGAAAAACCCTATAGGCCACCGGGGAACCAAATCATGTTGCTTTTGGCATCAAATGACAGGAGACATTTATGACATGAATGGAGAACACCAGCGGGTTGATGAAATGGCAAACGTCTGCCACTTTGCTTCCTCTACCTTCGTGAATCAACTTTTTCAAATATGGTTTTCAGCCTTAGCCCTCTCTCACTACCACCGTCTCTCCACTTCTGACTGTAGTGGCAATAAATATATATAATTTTGGTTTTGCTCTTTGCTGCCATCAGCACAGAATCTGGTTGGAGAGGGCCAGAGGAACTTCCGGCTGGGTCAGCCAGAGAGCCAAGGGCCCTGGGTCCTCGGGCACCCCCAACTGACTGACAGCTCACATGCGGCTCCTTGTATGAGTGGACTATCCCTCCCTTCCTCCCTCCCCTGGCTGAGGCTTGATTGTGGTGTCCAACAAATTGGAAGTTATAACTCATGTCAGTGAGAGTATCCTCCATCCTTCAGCCTAACTGATGCCAAAGTAGGACTGGTTTTTTTCCCCTTCCTTTTCTTTATTTTTTAGAAACTTCAGAGCCACAGGACAAAGGCAGCTCCTTGGAGAAGCATCGCCAGCCACCCATGGGTGGAAACCTCACAAGGCCACAGAGCCTGAGCTGAGGGGACGTCTGAGCTCCTGGAATGGTGTTTCTCCACCTTTTAAACCTCATCTTCCTTCTGAGAAATACACAAATTCCCGGATCTCTCCCCCACCTACCCCCTTCTCCATTGGCTGAGCTTTATTTTCTGTGGCTTCAATCACAAAACAGTAAGTACAAACAGTTCTTCAAATATGAATTATTAAGCTTTTCCAAGCTATATGCAGGCCCTGGAGATGCCAATTGTTTCCTGGTGGAAATACTGTTGCTCTGGACCACCCTGTCTGTCCCCAAAGGAAAAAGAGCCCAGCACACCCGGCCACCCTGTTGTGGCCCTTTCTGATAATGCAGTTGGCATCTGTGCACACCCACGCAATCAGGTTTTCCACCTCTCTTGAGGTGCAGGAGAGGATAACGGATCCCCCAGAGAATGGAATATTTATTGGAGTTCCACCAGGTGCCTGTGTAATCCTCATAACCACCCCGCAAAGTCACATCATCATCCCCAGTTTGTTGATGAAGCCCTGGCTCAGAGATGGGCAACCACTTAGCGAAGATCACACAGCTGCTAAGACTTGGGGCTGGGAGGTGAACTCAGGTCTGACTCGGAGTCTAAAGCTCTTTTCATGGCTGAGGAAGACAAGACTTTCACAGTGTCCTATGAAGGCAATGGCTTCCCCAGGGTGCTCCTCATCCTCCTGAATGGAGAGGCTCAGGGTAAACCTTGCGTACCATGGAATCTGGGTACAGAACCTGTTGGCAGTGTGGTGTGTGTCCTTGGAGACAAGGTATTCCCTGCCATGCTCATGGTGAGAACAGTAACAGCAATAACTTTCAGAGTATTAATAACAAGCCAGGCAAGATGCCAAGTCCTTTGGGGCACCTTATCTCAAGTCCTTATAAGAATACTTGCCCCCAGCAGAATAAGTCCCCATTTCACAGAGGAGGATCAGGTAGGTGCCAGGGCCATGTGATCTCTAAGCCTGGCTCCAATGGACAGGGCAGGAGAGAGCTGACAGTCACCAATCAATCACATACCCCAGAGGAGATCCTCCCAGCCTACTTACCCCACTCAAGAAAAATAGGGCAAACAAATGAGGCCACACCAGCCCAGTGCCCGGGAAGTTGAGGGTGAGCCAGGAGTCACTGTGAATAATGTCTCCGTTCAGCAGCAGGGGACTGCAGCCCCAGGAAGCCCTGTGCTTACCCCATTGCACACAGCCAAGGTGCTGGGGTTAAATGGAGAGGTACCCTCCAAAGGGCCAGAGAGTCCCCAGACTTGGGCTGCCAGGGTGGGCCCTTTGGGCCTCAGCCCCCAGAGACAGCACCATAGAAGCCTTTTTGTAAGGCAAAGTCCTGGCTCCTCCTCCCAAGCAGACAGTTTCCTGGACAGGCGCTCTGCAGCCCTGAGTGAGTTTGATGGTTGGGGTAGGGGAACTCGCTGGTTGGGGTACACACTGAGGAAGGGGTGCTGCTTGAAGTGGCACCCTGCAGGGGAGCCTATGGGAGGCCTTCCAGGCTGGGAGAAGTAGCCAGAGAAGGCCAGAGGCTGACTGCTCTCCCCCTGGGCCACACCCGAACATGGGAGTTGGATGGGGAGTGTGGGGGGAGAGGTGAGCCTCCCAGGAAGGTCTTCCCCGAGCTAAACACTTCCAAGGAAAGAAATGTGCAGGGCAGAGCGGTTGGGCCACTGGAGCCACAGCCAGCTGGGGGAAATTTTTTTTAAAACTCACCCCAGGACTCAAGAGGGCTTTTTGTGAAACTCAATCAAAGTCTGGATGCTCCCCTTCTGACAAGGTGGGCACATCCTACCTGGGCAGGCGAGCCCAAAGGGCCCCCGGCGGGCCCGGCGGAGCCCTGGAAGTCTGTGCGGCCGAGAGGCTCGGCCGCCCGGGCAGGCCCTGCGGGCGGAAGTGCGCCGCGGCCCCGCCGCCGAGATAGGAGCGCGGCCCGGGCCGGAGCCCCGCGTCTCGCCGTGCACAAAGGCGCCCACTTGCACCCCAGCGGGTCTCGGGTCGCCAAACCTGGGAGCTGTCTTACAAGCGATTAGACTCCATTTTGTGACAGATTTTTGGACTCTCCCACCGACCCTCCCCCCTTCCGGAGCCTCCTCTAGGAATTCTCCACCTCTTCAGGGTAAAAACCCTTTCCAGACGAGCGACAGACGGCAAGAAAAGAGAGTTACATAATTCTATTTGGCCAAGCCGCCAAGAAAAAAAACATGGGAGGGGAGAACGTGCCTTATTTTTCATTTGTTCTCCGGTGGAGGATGGTGAGAGGTGTTCCTGATTTGGGGGAGGCTGCGTGTCCTCTCCGTTTCCTAACCGGTTTTCTGTCCGAAAAGACTGCTTGTTTGTTGTTGTTGTTGTTGTTGAAGGATCCCCCAAAAATCACTCATGGGGAAAAAGGAGACTTTTGGAGTTAAGAGTGAAAATGCCCAAACGCAACGGCCGGCGCTCTGTTCTGCCCGCCAAGGATGTACAAGAGGATTTTTATCAAATTCGGCTCAATGTGCCCCAGTGTCAATTAATCACCCCCGTGGTGCGTAAAAGAACTTGGCACTTCTGGGAGTCTGGGATCTTTGAGAACAAATCGAAAGGAGGAAGAGACACTTACTAAAAACGGCAACCTCTTTTTAAGGATGGAGCCCTGCAACTCAACCAGGGGTGAGGACACATTTTTCAGAAGTTGTGTTTGGTTGGGGGGTTGTTAATTTCCCAATACCGCTGACTCACAGACTCGACAAAATCAAGAAGGCACGTTTCTGTGCCCGCTTGTCTGGATTCTTGTCTGAAAAGCATTTACGCACAAATGAAATAAATATGCATCTGCAATTCTCAAAGAAAAAAAGAAATGTAAATAAAAAATTTTTTATTGTGCAAAGAACATCCCTTTCCAGTGAGCTGCTGCCTGCCTGGAGCGGCACTCCATCTCCCTGTGAAACGACTCACTGGGTGTTTGTCCCCAAGATTGTCTTGATAACAACCACCCCACAACCCCACCCCCAGCACATCCTGCCGGCCAGCCTAACACAGATACCTAATTGGCATTATTGGAAAAAACGGAATGAGGGAGGAGGAGTGAACTGTCCACAGCTAGAATAATGCACTCCCCACCCCAGGCTTCGGCCCCACAGGATCCAGACTGAGTGAGGTCTGCCGACCTGAGATTCGCCCTGTGCCAAAAATCATTCCCAACACACCGGACTGCACTGAAGAAGCCGGCTCTTAGGTGACTTTCTTTTTCTTTTTAAAACAAATATACTTTGGACAAAGCAGTCACAAATGTTTAACGTTTAATTGTTTTGTAAGATAAGGGGCTGAGCCGTTCATCTCTAAGGTAACATCCAGCTGAAATTTCATGACTTTACCATTCTGTGCCTGAAGAACCAGGGGTTATCCTTTCTTTTTTAAAAATAGAAGCTCCATAAATAATTATGGCGAGTGGGGGGGAGGGCAGACTACGTACAAGCGATTGGAAAGTCTTTTCAACATATTAAGTTTTTTTTTTTTTTAAGCCGTGCAAATGATTCGGAGGCCTGTTTCTAGTTTCCTGGGCCCCCTTCCCCCCGTGTTGTCGTCAAGGCTGGTGGCTGAGCTGGGTGTAAGTGGCACTGCCAGAGCTCGGGGTCAGGCAAGCAGAGTGTGGCCAGGGGTGCAGGGCGTGGTGGGGAGGGGGTTGGAGGCTGGTGCACCCAGCAGAGGGGCTCCTCTAGCCGGCCCAGAGCCCACAGCCACATCTACCCCAAACTATTTTCCCCATTTAATTTGTGCTGCTGTATGCTTGGGCTGTGGCTGAACTGACTGGCGGCCTCTCCCTCTCCCGGAACTAGAATCATATTAGTCCAGAGCACAGCACAAAGCCGACTGACGGCAGTGTGCCTAAATCTGGGGTGCTTCCTACTGAGAGGAAGGCCTCAGCTGCACTCTGGGACCAGCAAAACAGCTGACCCTCTGAATGGACTCCAATCTCTACCCAAAGATCCCTCAGCTGGAAGAAAGAACTAGGTGCAAAAAGCGGCTCAGGCTCAGCCCCCAGACCACCAGGCACAGCCAGAACCTTTTGGGGTAGAATCCGACGCACTCTCTAGGGCTCTGGCCTGCACTATTTCCAGGCCTCAGTTAAATAGTTGGGCTGAGCTGCTTTCCACTAGGCCCTGGATTTGGGGACAATCCCTGGGCAGAGCACATAGGTTGCACTCACCACGAGGCACCGGCAGCCCAGCTTTTCTTTCCCTGGAGGCTTGGGCATACACAGCCCTCTCTGAGCACCAAACCACCTAAGCAGCCTACCGGCTCTGCAGCCTCATCCAGGACGGTTTTCTGGCATCACTAAAAACTTTTGCAGGCACCCACTATGTCTGCAACAGGGCTTTGGGGGATCCCTACACCCCTCTTTCAGTTGTGGCTTCTCACTGCCTCCCTCCCAATTGCAGTGCCAGGCAGAAAACCCAGCAGGTCAAAAGAAAAAGCCTGCATGTACTGTTTGTTATCTGTCCCCAACCCCGGCCATACAAATCCAGTCTCAGCTAAGAACTAGTTAGCAAGAAGGGCTCAACCCACATCTCTGGCCTCAGCCCTGAGGTCTGGGTTGTAACAGGGCAGAGCGGGCCAACCCCCTCTTAATACACACTACCAGAAAGGAGGCCTTCTAGGGAAGGCTGACTTGGTCAGCTCCTCACTCCCATTGGGAGCCCCAGATTGTAACTTGCCACCTTTTGAGCTCCTCTTCCTAGAATGCTTCTCCAACCAACGAAAATTGCCAAGTGCAAAATTCCCGCATGGAACGGTTTGGGGAATATGGACATTCTTTTCTCTCCATCAGCGACTAAAAGTGCAGCAGGGAGCCTGACAGAAAGGGGGCCTCCCTTGCGGCTCAGGCCGTTCAGTGCCCAGCGCTCCACCTCCTGGCTCCTGGTTCCTGGCCTCAGGCTCCAGGAATCCCAAACCCCCACACACCAGGCCCTTGAAGCAGTCCGCCAGGCCTGGCTCCCTAAAGCACTGTTTTCCTCTGGAAATAAATTTTGGGTTCCCAATTCAGGCCTCCGTAGGGCCAGACCCTACATCCCAGGACCCAGGCACCAAATCCCTCAGCCGACCCAGCGCAGGATTCCAGAACAACCGATGGCAACTGGGGGCCGTCCGGAGGCTCCCAGGACCCCATCAGTGCCGGTTGGGCTGGGTTGGTCCGCCCCAGCCCCAAGAAGCGCAGCTCTCGGAACCCTTGGAACTGCCCGGCCCAGTCGCGCACAGAGCCGGCGGCAGAGCGGGCGAGGGCCGGGCCCGGCAGGGGGCTGACCGGGCTCGAGTGCCGGGCGGTGGCGGGGAAGGAGGACGAGAAGCGCTTACTGTTGGTAGTCTTGTTTGCAGTACAGTTTCCGATCCCGGAAGTAGCAGCTGGTGGTGAGGGCTTGCTGACACGCCGCGCACTGCAAACACTCCTCGTGCCAGGACGACTCGTTGACTCGCATCAGGAAGCGGTCGGAGATGGGCCGCTGGCAGCCCTCGCAGACGGCGGGATGCGGGCAGTCGGAGCCTGCAGCGCACAGGGCGAAAGCCCGGCCGTCAGCGCCGCCCGGCCCAGCCCCGGCGTCCCGGTCGCACGGGGCCCACAGCCCCCGGCCCCGAGGGCTCGGGCCGCCCCGGGATCACCTCCTGCCGCCTGCGCTTCCCCCGGACCGCCGCCGCCAGGGCCGGGAGGCCCCGGCCTAGTCCGCCCGGGTCCGCGGGCTTCGGCCGGTGGAGGGCGCGGGCCTCGAGCCTTGGCCTCGGCGCTGCCGCTCTCCCCTTCTCCGGAGAATCCGCGCTCCGTGTTAAGACAAATGAGAAGGAGCACGGCACGGCGCAGGGTGGCGGCTGGGACCCGACAGGCGAGCCGAGCTGGGGACGCTCGCTGCGTGACACGCCACGGTGGCATTCGTGGTCTTCTGTCCCCGATCTCCCCCAAAATCTGGTGGTTCCGAGTGACCAGGGAGACGTTTTTCTCTTAGAAATCTCCCCCACCCCAGGTGACCTGGCGCCTCTCCCAAGTTCGCCAAGGTGATTGCTAGGTTCCATACCCCTGCACCCCCACCTACCACACCGGAGTGGCAGCTCTAGAACCTAGGCCCTGTAAACGGATGGTGGGGTGGCGACTGCAACTGTCCTGTCCCTAAGGACCCCCGCCGGGGCGGGTGGCTTGCCGGCCCCTCTGGGTGATCACTCCAGGAGTCCTGATCTTTCTGCCCCCCTCCCCATGTACCTGTAAAACCCATTTCTTTTTATCCGTTGGCCCCGGACGCCCGTGTCCACAGCCGGACGACGCCCCTGTCCCACGCCCGAGACCATTCGGGCGTTCGACCCCGCACTCACCCAGCACACCCAGAGTGGCGGCCCGGGCGCAAGGCGTGCTCCTTCATCTTGATGCCGATCCAACATCTTGGCGCAGTCCGTCTGCCCCGCGAGGAAGCACCTCTCAGCGACTCGGGACCTGTTGCTATATCCATGGGACGCAGGCGCGCTGGCGGACCCCGCCCGGCCGGCTGCTCGCCCGCCGGCCCGTCCCACCCGCTCTCCGCCGCCGCGGCCCTGGAGCCCGGGGAGGGCGGCGGGCCCCCGCAGGGCAAGGGTTGCGCCGGCCCCGGCGATCGTGGAGCGGCGACGCGCTTGGCCCCGGCCCGGCGTCGTGGCAGGGCGGCCGAGGGCGGCTGCAGCCCGCGCCGCGCTCTCCGGGACACTTGCAGCCACGCCGCGCCGGCTTCTCTGTCCACCTGCTTGTCCCAGTCCCCGGAGCCCCCGGCGCGGCGGCGGCTGCAGACCCAGCCGCGGGGAGGAGGGGCGGCGGCGTGGCGGTGGCGGCGCCGGCGGGCGGGGGAAGGGGGTGGGGGTGCAGGGCGGCCCGCGGGCGGGGGGGGGGCGCGCCGGCGCAGCGGGGTCCCGGGCGGGGCGGCCAGCGGGCCGCGGGCTCCGGCGCGCTCCTCCGCGCTACTACAGTGCCATGGTGCGCCCCGCGGACCGCCGGGTTTAGAGCTGGGGCTGGCGGCGGAGGGATACGGGCCCGCCTCACCTCCCGAAACTTCCTGACATTTGAACCCCGCGCCCGTATCCCTGCGCCGGATGCCGCCGCCGGCTCCACGTCCAAATAAGTGCCCGTCCCGGCACCCCCCGCGCGCCCTGGGGCTCCGCGCCCCCGGCCTGCGCCCCGCGGCCACGCCTGGGCCCCTAGCGCAGGCCCTGGCGCCCTGGCCCGGCCGGCCGCCCCGTGGGCCCCTCGCAGAAGTTTTGATCGCCTTCGAAACAAATCCCTCTGCTCCACCCCCTTGAAAAATTGATTTGGGAGTTTGGGAGCGAAGGCTTTCTTTTTTCTCCCCTGCCTTCTTTATTATTAATATTTTGTAAAGCTCCAGCGCTACGAGAAGTGGCCCCGAGCGAGGCCAGACTGCGCGGACGGCGGGGAGCGCGGCGGCTCCGCTAGGGGACGGCGCCGGCCGGGAGTGGACACTCGGGGACCCCCGACTGTCGGCCGAGGTAAGTCGCGGGGGCTGAGTCGGCGGCCCCCGGGCGGCGGCGCCTGCTCGGGGCGGCTTGATCCGCGGAGAGGGCCGGCTCCCGGGAACGAAGGATGGGGGCGGGCAGACAGCGAAGACGACTGGTCCTGAACTCGTCCAAGGGGGGCCCAGGCCCAGGAACGGGGAGTGGGCCCAGAGTGTGGGTGAGGGGTCTGGAAAAGCTCTGGGCCTGGCAGAGATTGGGCGGAGGACTGAGCCGATGGGAGGTTGGGGCCCCGAGATCGAGAATGGGGGACACTGGGCCGACAAGGAAGGGCAGGCCTGGGTTCAGGCGACCGAGAGTTTAGAGGACAACTAAGGCTGGAAAAGGGGTCCCCGGACAGGGGCGGGAGACATGGGCAAGATCCGGGCCTCCTAGGGTTTGCAGTGAGGGGCGCTGGGAGGGAGTGGTGGCCCCAGGGTAGCGGCTCTAAAGAGGTTAGGTTGGCTGCCAAGATCGGCGTCCTTTGGCGGCCCGGGTGCCCGGCCAGGGGTCGCTGGGACGCGCGGATCAAGGACTGTGCCCTGACCAGCCTGGGCAAAGTGGGCCTCGGCAACGGGACGCGAAAGGCCGGCGAGATGGAGCTGCCGACTCCCGCGCCAGCCGGGCCTGGCACCCGCGTCCGGTGCGAGAGGCCACTGCGTCGGACCGGCTGTCTGCGGCCCGTGGTCCCCACCGACGCGCGTCTCACCGGGGAGCAGGGGGGCGAGTGCGGCCCGGGGTAGCAGCGAGCTGACCCCGGCGATTCGCTGCGGGGCGGCCCCGGCCCCCCCCCGGAGCGAGGCAGCGGCGCGGAGCCGGGTGGGGGCGGAGGGCATGGGGGGGCGGGTCCCCTGACCTCGCTGGAGGCGAAAGGGCGGATCGGATTTGGAACCTGCGGGAGGCTTGGGTCAGAAGTGGCTCCCTGCGCCGCGAGGCCCCGCGGAGGGGCCCGGCTTTGTGGAGGATTAGAGGCTCCCGCCCCACCCTACCTGCATGTGTGTCGGTGGGTATCTGTGTGTGTCTGTGCGTGTCGGGCCCCCGCCTCTGTGGCTCTTGCCTCCGTGTGCACCTTGGCTTTGCACACACAGTATGTGTGTCCCCGCAACCTTCCAGACTCCCAGGGGGTGAATCTGTGGATCTTTGTCTGAGTTCCCTGCACCGGTGTGTGTGAATGTGTCGGTCCTTCGTGCCTGTGTCTGGTGTGTGTGTCTGCATCAGTCCGTGCGGGGGCCTAAGTCTTTGTGCGTGTCTCAACCTCTGTATTGTGTCTGCGATCCTTTTCTGTAGGGGTGTCTCTGTCAGCTTTGCGTATCTGTGCGTATCTCTGGGGTTCTGAATGTTTCTGTGTGCTAGCGTGTCTCCCAGAGTGTGTGTGTGTGTGTGGGGGGGGGCTTTGTGCCTTCTTGTATTTCTAGGCGCCTTTGTGTGTCTAGGTCGGGGAGAGTGGACGAGTAAATGTGGAGTTTCTCTCCCGCATCTTGGTCCCCTCTTTGCTTAATCTGCAAACCCCAGGCCTGGACCCGCGAAGTTGGGCCTGGGCCTGGGCCGCCTTCTCCGGGCATCTGGGGCGGGGGCACGCCTGCTGCAGGGAGAAGCCGGGCGGGCAAGGCTTCGGCGCTCAGAGCCAGAGCCCCGAAGCGCGGAGCCCGGCTTGGGGCCGGCGGGCGGACCAGGCACTTTCTGCCCTCTGCTGGCCGCGGTCAGTCCCTGCAACCGGGGCTGGGCGACCACCTCCAGGCGAGAGTCCTCGTTCCAGGCCCAGACCCTCTCCCTCTGCTTTAGGGTGCACATGGGAATCCTCTCCAGTCACAGGCCCTGCACCCCCAACTCCTGGCGCAGGGTTCCATCCCCTCCTCACCTTCCCTGTGCCTGGACTCTCCTACCCTACAGCTCTCCTTTCCCCCTCCTTGGTTGAATGAGGGCCCCTGCGACCTGGCCTCCCAGGCTTCTCTAACTCTTGGGTTGGCGTCCAGTGCCGATCCGGGGCCGCTGGCTGTGTCCAGAGGCGCATTCCCCCTACAACTCAAAGGCCTGATCTCACGGCAGGAGGACTTGTGGGCAGTCCCACTCCGTGCCGCGTCTGGTCTGTCCTGGGGCGCATAGATTCTCAGCGCCTCTCCCGCGCTCCTGCCAGTCATCTCCCACGCCACCAAGGCGGATATAGATAGGGCGGTCTGCCGCGATGCGGCCCGCGCCCAGGTAGAGGCGCTGGCTCGGTGGACGCCAGAGTCTGGCTGCCTTCTCTGATCCGGGGTGGGGCTGCTGAGTCCACACCCCTTGGGCCCCTCTCCATGCCTTCCCCGCTGTCCATTCATTCCCCCTACACACACACACACACATACACACACACACACCCTCCCTATAGGCCCCGTTCCTTGCCCTTTGTCACTCCTCGTGTCCCGTTCTCCCTGCTGAGTTGGCCAGTCTCGGGTCCTTCGCACGCAGACGCGCAGAGGCCCCAGGTCTCTCCAGCACATTCGGGGCTCCAGCGCCTCTTCACCACTTTCGTTGCTGAAGAAGCGGCCAACCAGACGGCACAGCAGGGGCCGAGGCCCAGAGCCGGCTCTTGCCCGCAGGCGGCGAATGGCACCTTGCTCTGCCAGGCTACCGCGGGTGCGACCTGGGACCCGCAGATTCTCCTGGGCGCCTCCGGCCTACGACGCGGGGGCCGCTGGCTCCGCGCAGGCGGCTCCGGGATGCTCTCCCGCTCGGATTTCAGCGGCAGAAACAGCCTCGGATTCTCTCCACCTGGGGAAAGACTGAGTCGGAGGCTTCGAATCACTGGAAGAAGCGAGAATGGAAAAGGAGGCTCTGGGGCGGGGGTCCCGGTTCCTTCCAGTCTGCGGACGCCCCGGCTCCATTGAGCCGTGCCCTAGCCCCTCTCCTCTGCGCTACGCTCTTCCCTCGAGCACGGCTCTAGGAGTTTCCCTCCCCCACCCCACCCACCCCTGTCCATCCAGCCCCGGGCTGTCTGGACTGTTTTGTGCTTCTGAGCAGAGCCAAAACCACACTGCCCCCTCCCAGTTTACCATCCCAGCTGGAGGCACGGATCTGGGGCAGCGCAGGGTGCAGTCCCGGCCAGGCTCGGAGGAGCGGGAAGACAAGGACCAGGAGCTGCGAGTGTCTCTCCACTCTGCCCAGAGAGCCAGGGCTGCAGAAGGCCTGGGCCGTCCCACGCTGCCCCGGCGCCATCAGCCCTGCCGAGCCTCAGATCCTCCAGAGGCGGTCAGACTGGCTGGACCAGAGCCGTCCCAAGCAGTGGGCCGGGTTGGGGCTGATATTCCTGGGAGGTGGCCCCGGGTCTAGGGTCCAGGGAGAACCACACTGACTCCGGAAGTGGAGCAGGAACACCCAGAGACAGCGCTGGAAACTTTCCAGCCAGCGGTGACCATGTTATGCTTTTTGGACCCCAGCGTGGCTGGACCCCCAGAGCACATGGGCCAAAGAGTCAGGCCCCTTCTCAGCTAGAGATGGCCATGTGTGATCGTCACAGAGTAACACGGCCACCTTGCCGCAGCGCGGTGCAAGTGTCTGTGGTCTTGCTGTGCCGGTGGGAGACCTCACAGCGACCTTGAACTCAGGTGGAGGCCCACACAGAGTGAGGGGATGGGGCTCAGCTGGGGTCCTTTGAATCAGGACTGGGAACTGATTCTCTTTCCCATTGGGGTTTTCCAGCCTGATGGGAGAGGGCCTGCAGGGAGACAAGATTTGTGGCAGAATTTGCTGGTGAGGCAGAGCTCGGGCTCTGAGGCTGCGCACAAGTGTGTGTGTGTGTGTGTGTGTGTGCGCGCGCGCGCGCGCGCGGCGGGGAGACAGCCAGCCCCAGCAAAGCCCCTAAGTCCTTCCTGCAGCTTCCCCTTCAGTGAGTAGGGGTTCTGGCCACAGACCCATGACTTTCCAGCGCAAGATCTGTGTCGTTAGTCGTGGGATTCCTCCACCCTGGGTCAGGAGACTGGGCTCCCTTAGAGCCCAGGCTGCTATCAGCTCTCAGGACTGGAGCTCTGAGGGAGACGGTGCCCTGGCTGGGTGGCCCAGTGCTGAGGTCTGGCAGTGGCTAGGAGTGGTCAAGAGCAGGTCTTGGGGAGGTACCCAGATCTGGTTCAGGATCTGGCCGCGGTACTTCAGGAAGGTCCTGTCCTACTCCCCGCACTTCAGCTTCCTCATCTGTCCCACAGGGTTGTGGAGAGGCTGAAATGTAAGTGCTCACCACAGCACCCAGCACCTACCAGGCCTCTATACATATTTGGTAAATAATTGGATGGACACTTTGGGAGGCTGAGGTGGGTGGATCACGAGGTCAGGAGTTCAAGATCAGCCTGAACAACATGGTGAAACCCCGTCTCTGGTGCAAATACAAAAATTAGCTGGGCATGGTGGCACGTGTCTGTAATTCCAGCTACTTGGGAAGCTGAGGCAGGAGAATTGCTTGAATCTGGGAGGCAGAGGTTGCAGTGAGCTGAAATTGCACCACCACACTCCAGCCTGGGTGACAGAGCAAGACTCTGTCTTAAGTAGTAATAATAATTGGATGGAAGAGGGGCCTTGCTACCAAGACTTGGGGAAATCACAGCTCCCTCCTCCTCCTCCAACCAGGGCTTAAGGGCAAACAGACCCCCTGGGCTCTCCAGGGCAGGTGATGCTCAGCTCCAGACAACTGTGTGCTGGGCATGGGAGACCTCCAGGCAGTGCCCAGAGACCTGGCACAGCCTTCACCACTGGCCCTGCTCTAAAGCCTGGGCCTGCAAGTAGCTGCTCAGAGCTGGACCCTTGCAGGCACACAGAATTAGGTGCGTTAGACCATTACATCAAAAGCAACCATGTGGGATTCTCAAGGTGTCACTTATTTTTAAAATGTATTTTCTTCAAGAATATTTGGCTTTCTTGCCAAATGGATGGGCTGGATTATTTCTGCAGCCTGTCTGGAACCGGGGGCTTCCCCAGCTGAGGACCGGAGTGAGAGCAGAGAAGGCCCAGGATTGTATTATTTGAAACCATAAAAGCCACATTAAGACACTAAGAATAACTCGCAGAAAGACATTTTCTATAAATTGGACACAGAGTCACAAAACCCAGAAAGTTCCTTGGTCTCTCTCTCTCATGCGCTCGTGGCTGGGGACGGGGACCCAATGTGAGACTGGGACCAGTGCCCGTCCTATTTGATCTTTATCTTAAATCCACTTCAAAACGCTGTGGCTCGGCGGATTGGAGGTTCGCCCCTTCCTATAATGATTTGGTGTCTAGTAATGTTTTTATCAGCATACAAATACATGCACTTGATGAGCATTTGTTTTGGTTAGTACCACTTTATGTTAGGAGGTGTGTGCATCTCCTGTTGGCCCTCAGAAAAGAAAAGAAAAATAAAACCAAGACTTCTGGACCAGGCAGAGGGGTGGAGCTGGGGCAATTCCACTGCCAACCACGACCCCTGTGATGTCAGGGGCTCTTGGGCACCAGTGACACTACCAGTTGAGTTTGTAGCCTTTGAGTTTACCTCGTGGGGGTGATCAGGGCTGGCAGGTGGGCTTGGTGAAACCCAGATTTTAGGAAGCCTTTTTTTGGAAACATAACTGGGTCTACCTCTTTTGTTTTTTTTTTTTTCTTTAAAGACAGAGTCTTGCTCAGTCAACCAGGCTGGAGTGCAGTGGTGTGATCTTGGCTCACTGCAACTTCCTTCTCCCAAGTTCAAGCAATTCTCCCACCTCAGTCTCCCAAGTAGCTGGGATTACAGGCACCCGCCACCATGCCTGGATAATTTTTTTTGTATTTTTAGTAGACACGGGGGTTTCACCATATTGGCCAGGCTGGTCTCAAACTCCCAACCTCAGGTGATCCACTTACCTCGGCCTCCCAAAGTGTTGGGATTACAGGCGTGAGCCACCACACCCAGTCTGAGTCTGCCTTTTGATTACTGTCCTCTGGGCATTCTTGGTAAAGTAAAATGTATAATAAGGGTGAGTTTTTGGGGGACTTTATCATTTAAGTGACAGAGCTTGTCTGTTTCTCTAGAATGTGAACTCAGCAGATCTGGCCGAGAGGAGCTGTGGCTGTCCAGCCCTCTCTGGACAAGTCAGCAGGGTGGGGCAGGATGGGCGTTCCTCCTGTGTGGCTGAGGAAGTACCCGCCCCCTAAGGGGGTCAGGGGCCAAGAGCACCTGTGCCTGCCTCACGTCTCCAGCCCAGAGTCAGAAGGCAGCCTGCAGGTGTGTTCAGCTTGGCCTCCGTAGGTAGTCTTTCCTCCCAGTACTGCAGCCTTGATTTGTTTTAAAATTATTCTAGCATTTTTATTGAAGTATAATACACATGTAGGAAAGTGCACAAAGCATAGGATTACAAAGAGGACATTCCCATGCTACCAACACCCAGATTAAGAGAGAGAATGTTGCTGGGTTCCCGAAATCCTTCATGTCCCCTCCCAGGCACCACCCACCTCCCTCCAAGGAAACCACTATCTTGGTTTTGCCAGTTTTGAATTTTATATAAATGGAATCATCCTATATACTCCTTACCATATTTTAATCATGAGATTTTGCATGACAATTTTGCGTGGATTTTTCTCCTGAATAATCAGAGGAGGTCTGATCACTTTAGACCCTCATTCCAGCAGCCTGCCGACAAGCTAGACCTAAATTTTTCCCTCCCACCTCCATCCCAGGCAGGACACCCACTGGATTCCGTTTGCCAGGGAGCATTTGTCTTGGTCACTCCAGCTGTCAACGTTCTTTGGCTTCTCCCCTGGTCTTCAGCCCATCCCCAAAAGGGATCACTGGATGTAGACTGGGGAACTGCATCCAGAACCTTCTCTCACCCCACCCCTCCATCTGCATCCTGTACCCTCTGAGGCAGAGATCAGGCGAGGAAATTGGCACCTCAGAGAGGTGAAGTCACTTGCCCAGGGCCACACAGTGTTGTAAAGGTCAGATCCTGGATTCAAACCCGACTGGCCTGACTCCAAACCCCAAGCTCTTGTCATCTCCCCACAAGGCTCCCTCGGGCATCCAGACCCAGGCGTGAACAGTCCGCTCCTGCCTCCTTCCAGTGGGGAGGAAGCTGGACTTTTTCCAAAGGAAACGCTGGGAAACACAAAGCCCCAAACAGAAAACAGGGCAGGGATGGTTCCCAGGCCCTGGCTGCCTAACCTTGGGTGATGCAAGTCTAGTCTGGGCTAGGCTGGTCTGGACTGGTGCAGCCTCCCCAGATGCGTCAAGGGAAGGTGGCATCATGCCATGCACTGAGTGTCCACCATGGGCCAGGCACTTCATCTGTCATTCCCCAATACTCACAATGTACCTGTGAGGTTTGTATTATTATTTAGCCCCATTTTACAGATGAGAAAACTGAGGTTCATAGAGGTTGAATGTCCTGCCTTAGACCACAGCGTCTGAGTGGCTGAACTGGGTTTGAATGCATTGAGAATGGCTTCCATGTCATGACACTGTGCTACCCTGACACTGTGCTACCCTGGCCCTGTTCTTCTCCCTGGCCTGCCTCTCTTCTCGAGCGACCTCCACTCTCCTGTGGTAGTGAAGCTGTGACCAGGTGCTTCACCTTGGGTGCTTAAAGATTCCAGAGTCTGGCTGGCCTGGCTTGAGGTTTAGTTGCAGGAGCCACTTGGTGATTTTGCAAGTGGCTCCTGCAATTAAACCTCAAGCCAGGCCAGCCAGACTCCAGGCCTGAGATGGATGGCCTCAGTCTGCTCATCTGGAAAGTGGGGGATAATATTACTACTTTCTATTATTTATTTATTTATCTATTTATTTAGGTTTTTGAGACAGAGTTTCACTCTGTTATCTAGGCTGGAGTGCAGTGGCATGATCTCGGCTCACTGCAACCTCCACCTCCCAGATTCAAGCCATTCTCCTGCCTCAGCCTCTTCATTAGCTGAGATTACAGGTGCCTGCCATCACACCTGGCTAATTTTTGTATTTTTAGTAGAGACGGGGTTTCACCATATTGGCCAGGCTGGTCTTGAACTCCTGACCTCAGGTGATCCATCTAGCTCAGCCTCCCAAAGTGCTGGGATTACAGACGTGAGCCACCATGCCCGGCCTACTTTCTATTATTATTTGGAGGTTTAACAAAGTCTGTGTACTTTTGAATCTGGAAGAATTAGCAGTGGTCTGTTAGAGTGGGAAGAGGGCTCACGGATGTGCAGAGGTCCTGGAGCAGGAAAGAACTTGATCCGCTGGAGGCCCATGTGGCTGGGTCAGAGCAGGCTCTGGTGTGGCTGCAGGTGTGGACAGTGGTCTGACCACAGAGCACTGTAGGTCACAATGAGGGGTGTGGACCTGAACCTCAGGGGAACCTGAGTAGGAGCCATGGAAGAGTTGAAACAAGGCAGTGTCCCGGTCAAGTTTGGTTTTTAGGAAGATCTCTCAGGCCGCGGTGAGTGGTGAGAGGCTGAGAGGTGAGCGGTGAGAGGTCCTGGAGGCCAAGGGATGAGGCCTTTGGGTTTCAATATCCCTTTTGTATGGAATGAGGTTGGGCGGTCCACAGACCAGACCTTATCCTCCAATTTCCCATAGAGGCTGTGTTTCCAGATTCAGGGTTTCATGTTACACAGAGTTATTCTTTCTGGAATGTGTCCCCCAAGCAACCCCGCTGGACCCTCTGTGGAAGGAGGGGCTCTTCTGAGTGCAAGATTCGCATGTATGCAAGAAAGCGAACATGCCAGCCCTGCGCCTTGCTAGTGTCTGTCCCTGAAACAGACCAGCAACCAGTGGACAAAGCAGTGCCCAGGAGTTGGGCCAGGCTGCAAACATCAACAACAACAGTAACAGTAATAATAATAACCTTTATTGATAAAGCCTCTGACCTAGAATGATCTCATGGCATCCTAGAGTAAGCCTGGGACATAGCTGTCATTACCATTGTATGGATAAAGAGACTTATGGGAAGGAGTGCCTTGTCCAAGGTTGCTGAGTGGCAGAACAAGGCGGGTGGCCGTAGCCCTGACACTGTCACCTGTGGGCTGGGCAGCCTCAGAGGGGTGGTGAGTCAGGCATATTGTTGAGCTCTGTGGGATCTAGACAGCCCTACAACTGTCCCCAGTGTGCAGAAAAGCCAGAAAATTCCATCTTGGCGTCCTGACCTCTACCTCCACTCCAGCTCACACAATCTGCCCAGTTGAGTTATTCTCCCTGGAAGAGCTCGGCACTTTGGGCTTTTCCAAACCCAGCAAGAGCCTCCAAGTCTAGAATCCTCCCTGTGGCCTCTCCCTGGCCCTGTCTCTTCCTCCCTCCCTCCCCTTGGCTCTCCACGCAACACTGAGTGCCGAACGCATCGGCCTGATTCTGTTTCTCAAGCTGCTCATACTCTGTCCTGCCTCCAGCCTTTGAACGGGTCGTTCCCTTCACCTGGAAAGCCGTCTTCACTCCCTCTCCCCAGCTTACTCCTATTCATCCTTTCTGTCTCAATGTAAAGGTCACCTCCTCCTGGAAGCCTTCCTTTACCTCCCAGGCTAGCTTAGAGCTACCTCTTGCATTTTCTCAGCAACCTGTGATTGTGATTCTCCATGGTGAGATGGGGTTGCATGTCGTATTCTTTCTTTCTTTTCTTTCTTTCTTTCTTTCTTTTTTTTTTTTTTTGAGATGGAGTCTCGCTCTGTTTCTCAGGCTGGAGTGCAGTGGCACAATCTTGGCTCACTGCAAGCTCCGCCTCCTGGGTTCATGCCATTCTTCTGCCTCAGCCTCTGGAGTAGCTGGGACTACAGGCACCTGCCACCATGCCTGGCTAATTTTTTGTATTTTTTAGTAGAGACGGGGTTTCACCATGTTAGCCAGGATGGTCTCGATCTCCTGACTTCGTGATCGGCCCGCCTCAGCCTCCCAAAAAGTGCTGGGATTACAGGCGTGAGCTACCGTGCCCGGCCTGCATGTCTTTTTCATTCCTCATTCTATGCCCTCACAGTCTCAGAGAAAAACCCAGGAATGATGAGAAAGGAGTGATGGGGAGGTTGCCCTTCAGTGTCAAAGCAGTGGAAGGGGATCTATGAGACAGAGAAGGGACATGTACTCTTGAATATTACATAGTCCACATTGTGCTGGTTCTGTAGTTGGGGATATACCTTTCCCATGTAGATCAGCCAAAGACTCAAGGCAAAAAACAACAGGCCAGCTTCCCACTGGGACCCATTGTGGGGGCAATTGTGAGGTGACAGTCCCGAGAGGACTCTGCAAAAGGAAACCTGCACTTTCAGGATATGGGGGTACAAGAGCTTTTAAAAAATATGTTTTCTACCATTTGTTTGAGCAGCTCTTCCCATTTATTTATTTATTTAGAGACAGCCTCCATCTATTGCCCAGGCTGGAGTGCAGGGGCGCCATCTCAGCTCACTGCAACCTCCTCCTCCTGGGCTCAAGTGATTTTTGTACCTGGGCCTCCCGAGTAGCTGGGATTGCAGGCATGCGCCACCATGTAGTAGAGATGGGGTTTTGTCATCGTGGCCAGGCTGGTCTTGAACTCCTGACCTCAAGTAATCTGTCCACCTCGGCCTCCCAAAGTCTGGGATTACAGGCTTGAGTCATTGCACCCCGCCATCTCTAAACTTTTAAATAAAAGATTATTAACAGGTGCAACAGAGCCTGGCATGATGGCTTGTGCCTGTAGTCCCAGCTACTCAGGAGGCTGAGGTGAGATGATCTTTTGAATGCACTTCAAGGCCAGCCTGGGCAACATGGAGAGACCCTGTCTCTGAAAAAAAAAAAAAAAAAAAAGTATGTGTGTGGGTGGGGCAACAAAATACAAGCTTTTTAAACAGTAAATACTCTCTGCGTTTAGGAAGTGCCCTGTTGGAGAGGAGAGAAGGCTTTGTGAGAATCTTGGAGCCCTGAGCTCTGGATACTCGTCTATGTGGAGCCCAGAACAGTCCAGGACTTTCTGAGAGAGCCAAGGATGTCTGGGGGAGAGCCTGGTGATGATGGGAGATGATTCCATACATGCCCAAAACATGCCAAGAGCAATGGGAGGTACCTTTGTATTTTCCTAATTAAAAGATACCCGCCCCAGGACTGGGCACAGTGGCTCATGTCTGTAATCCAGCACTTTGAAAGACCGAGCTAGGAGGATCGCTTGAGGCCAGGAGTTTGAGACCAGCCTGGGAAACACAGAAAGACCTCATCTCTACAAAAATTTAAAAGTTAGCCAGGCATGGGGGCATGTATCTATAGTCCTAGCTACTCAAGAGGCTGAAGTGGGAGGATCGCTTGAGGCCAGGAGTTTGAGATTACCACTGCACTCCAGGCTGGGCAACAGAGCAAGACCTTGTCTCTGAAAACAAAACAAAACCAAAAAACCCAAGTATTTTTTGGCCAATTTAAGTATGTAAAAAACCCTCACAAACTCAAGACAATGAAACTGTCACATACCTACTTAAAAACTACATTTACGAGTTTGGTACTACCTGCAAAATTACAATTTTATTGTAATTTTGGATGTTTATAGCAATAACCTGAAAATAGGTTTAAAATAAGATCATATAAATAAACATTGGTTTTCTTTTCTTTTCTTTTCTTTTTCTTTTTTTTTTTGAGACAGTCTCACTCTGTCGCCCAGGCAGTAGTGCAGCGGCATGATCTCGGCTCACTGCAACCTCTGCCTCCTGGGTTCAAGCAGTTCTCCTGCCTCAGCCTCCAGAGTAGCAGGGATTACAGGCACCTGCCACCATGCCTGGCTAATATTTTGTATTTTTAGTAGAGACAGGGTTTCACCATGTTGTCCAGGCTGATCTCGAACTCCTGGTCTCAAGCGATCCGCCTGCCTCAACCTCCCAAAATGTTGGAATTACAGGCGTGAGCCACCACGCCTGGCCTTGAATGTTGCCTTTTCCTGTAGTTTCTGAAACAATTTAATTTCAAACCCTTCACCTGCATTTTTTTTGTTAATTTTGGTGAAGTATACATAACATGAAATTTACCATCATCACCATTTGTATGCGTACTGTTCAATGACAGTAAGTGCATTCCCGTTGTTATACAACCATCACCACCATTTATCTCCAGTACTCTTTTCATTTTGTAAAACGAACTGTATGCGTTAAAGAATAACTCCCCAGTGCCCTCCCCTGACCCTAGTCCCTGGCAGCTACCATTCTGCTTTTTCTGTCTCTGCATTTGACTACTCTTAGGTACCTCATGGAGGTGGAATTGTACATATTTGTGCATGTGTGACTGGCTTATTTCACCTAACATAATGTCTTCAAGGGTCATCCATGTTGTAGCATGTATCAGAATTTCCCTCCTTTTTAAGGCTGAATCAATAGTTTATTATGTGTATATATCTCAGATTTTGTTTATTCATCTGCCAGTGGACCCTTGAGCTGCTTCTGTTGCTTCATTATTGTGAATAATGCTGCAGTGAACATGGGTGTGCAAATATCTCTTTGAGTCCTTGCCTTCAGTTATCTTGTGTATACACCCAGCAGTGGTTTGCTAGACCTATAATAATTCTATTTTTAAGATTTCTAAGTAACTGCTGTACTATTTTCCATAGTGGTTGCACCATTTTATATTCCTTTCAATAGGAATAGTGCACAGGGTTCCAATTTCTCCACATTCTGTTTTTGTTTTTGTTTTTTTTTTTATAGTAGCCATCCTAGTAGGTGTGAGGTGGTATCGCATTGTGGTTTTGATTTGCATTTCCCTAATGATTAGTGAAGTTGAACATCTTTTTTATGTTCTTATTGGCTATTTGTATATCTTCTTTGGAAGGATATCTATCCAAGCCCTTTCCCTATTCTTTATTCTTTATTTATTTTGAGATGGAGCCCTGCTCTGTTGCCCAGACTGGAGGGCAGTGGCACGATCTCAGCTCACTGCAACCTCCTGCCTCAGCCTGTGGAGTAGCTGGGATTATAACTGTGCACCACCACGTCCAGCTAATTTTTGTATTTTTAGTAGAGATGGGGTTTCACCACGTTGGCCAGGCTGGTCTCGAACTCCTGACCTCAGGTGATCTGCCCACCTCAGCCTCCCAAAGCGCTGCGATTACAGGCATGAACCACCATGCCCGGCCCCCTTTCTCCATTCTTTAATTGGGTTGTTTGTTTTTTTTTGTGGTTGAGTTGTAGGAGTTCTTTATATATTCTGGATATTAACTCCTTATGAGGTATAAGGTTTGCCAATATTTTCTCCCATTTCATGGGTTACCATTTCACTTTGTTGATTGTATCTTTTGATGCACAGAAATTTTACATTTTGACAAAGTTCAATTTATTTTTTCATTTGTTGCTTGTGCTCTACCTGCTCTGTGTGTGTGTGTGTGTGTGTGAGAGAGAGAGAGAGAGAGAGAGAGAGAGAGAGAGAGAGAGAGAGAGACAGGGTCTTACTCTGTCTCCCAGGCTTGAGTACAGTGGTATGATCTTGGCTCACTGCAGCCTTGAACTCCTGGGCTCAAGCAATCATCCCATCTCAGTCTCCAGAGTAGCTGGGACTACAGGTGAGTGCCACCACACTGGCTAATTTTTGTATTTTTAGTTGAGACAGAGTTTTGCCATGTTGCCCAGGCTGGTCTTGAACTTCTGGGCTCAAGCAATCTGCTGGCTTCATCCTCCCAAAGCGCTGGGATTACAGGTGTGAGTCACCTTGCCTGGCCTCTACCTGCATTTTTGAATCTGTGTCCTTTGTCATTACCAGGCCACTTTTTGAGATGTCGATCATTTTCTAGCGCACCTATCTCTAGTTCTCTAAGTTGTTTGTTACAACTTCTTACAGGGTGCTAAAATTATCCCAAGCCAAAAATAACTGTTTGCTGAACATGAGGCTACTAGGTTAGTTTTATTCTTCTGGTAAGTATAAATTCATAATCTGCACACCTTTTTTATTGTGTTATACAATGGGCAGTAAAAGGCTTGTTTGCAATAATGCCATCCCCTGTATGCATGAGACCACACTCCCTGGAGAAATTCTAAAGCTACAACAAAATTACTTTATCTTTCTTTTAGCCCATTTGTCAGGTTACTGCCATTAACATCCAAATTGAGCATCTAGTGAGACCATTTCAGGCTAATGCATCTTTCCCAAATAGCATTCTATTGGTCAAAATGAAGTAATTGGGAATGTGTCCCATAATACAGCATACTCTCTAAGCAGTCAAATCTAAGGAATAATTTT
Organism: Rhinopithecus bieti; assembly: GCF_001698545.2. Taxonomy (NCBI): domain Eukaryota; kingdom Metazoa; phylum Chordata; class Mammalia; order Primates; family Cercopithecidae; genus Rhinopithecus; species Rhinopithecus bieti. The sequence continues at coordinate 334,448 of NW_016806112.1, forward strand.
TGGGGAAAAGCCCTACTTTATATTCTGTCTAGGCTCTAATAACCGTAACAATAACAGCAATAGAAATAACCACCATATGTTGGGTGTCACTCCAGCCTGGCACTGAGCTCAGCGCTTCACACATACTCTCACACTGAATCCACAAAACAGCCTGATGAGGAAGATTCTCATTGATATGGTTTGGCTCTCTGTCCTCTCCCAAATCTCATCTCCAGTTGTAATCCCCATGGGTTGAGTGAGGGGCCTGTAATCCCTATATGTCGAGGGAGGGAGGTGATTGGATCATGGGGGAAGTTTCCCCTATGCTCTTCTTCTGACAGTGAGTGAGTTCTCAGGAGATCTGATGGTTTTATAGTGTTTGGAAGTTCCTCCCTCCCTCTTCTCTCTCCTGCCGCCTTGTGGTGAAGGTGCCTGCCTCCCCTTTGCCTTCCACCATGATTGTGTTTCCTGAGGCCTCCTCAGTCATAAGAAACTGTGAGTCAGTTAAACTTCTTTTGTTTATAAATTATCAAGTCTCAGGTATTTCTTTATAGCAGTGTGAAAACAGACTAATACACTCATATTGTTCCCAACCTACAAATAGGGAAATTGAGGCTCAGGCAGGTAAAAGGCACATGCCCACCAGCCACACAAGTACTGATGGGTAAATCTGGAATTTGAACCCATGTTTCTCGGAGACCAGGCTCTTGTTTGTTTGTTTGTTTATTTTTGAGACAGAGTCTTGCTCTGTCATCTAGGCTGGAGTACAGTAGTGTGATCTTGGCTCACTACAACCTCTGCCTCCCAGGTTCAAGAGATTCTCCTGCCTCAGCCTCCCGTGTAGCTGGGATTACAGGTGCCCACCACCATGCCTGGATAATTTTGTATTTTTAGTAGAGACAGGGTTTTACCATGTTGGCCAGGCTGATCTTGAACTCCTGACCTTGGGTGATCCGCCCACCTCAGCCTCCCAAAGTCCTAGGATTACAGGCATGAGCCACTGTGCCCAGCCTATTTATTTATTTATGTTTATAGACATGGAGTCTTGCTATGTTGCCCAGGCTGGCCTTGAATTCCTGGGCTCAAGTGATTCTCTCGCCTAAGCCTTCCAAGTAGCAATCTCTTAATCATCACATGACTCTGCCTTTATCTATATGATTTATGCCTGCTGTGAGTGCCCTAGCACCACACGTGCCCCAGAGAGAAGCCTGCCCAGGTAGCTGGGTTTGCAGTGCTCCTACCTTGAACTTGCCAAGTCAGCTGCAGTGCTGGGGCCCAGACCCAGCCTTGTTCCCTCTGCCCCATGGTTGCTGGTCCTTCCTGGGACGCAGGCTGATCCAATGAAGGCACATCGCATGTGGCTCCTCCTCACCCCTTCTCAGGCAGCTTGGAACCAACTCACCAACACACTTGGAAGGAAAGAAAGAATACTGGGAAGAAAGCTGCCACTCACTGTGGCCACATGTTACACACAGTGGTGACAACATAAAAACATCCGAGGCACAAGAGATCCTGGTTGCCTCTGGCTTTGTTTTGGAAAAGGAGTTTTCCAAAACGTTTACTTCTGGTAAGCTTTTTATTTTTATTTTTATCATGGAATATTTCAAACATATATAACAGTAGAATAATGCACTGGTTACTCAGCCTCAGAGTGACAACTCATGCCCAGTCTTGTTTCCTCTACTTCCCACCCCCATACCCTTATCTCATTGGGTTATTTTAAAGCAAATCCTAGGCACCATAACGTTTCAACCATGACTATTTTGGTATATATTTCTAAAAGATAAGGGAGTCTTTAAGAGGTAATAATAGCCATAATGCCATTATCACTCCTAGAGAAATTATCATCGAACTGATCTAGTCAGCATTTACAATTTCCCTGATTGTCTCATACATGTTTTGTACATCTTATTAAAAAGGCCATGCGTGTTTTCAGTCTCTATGGTTTCTAGATACCCAGAAACTAATTCTAGATTAGTTGAAGTCTAATCTATAGTTTCTCTCTCCCCACGTCTCTGTCTCTCTCTCCACCTCTCCACCCTTGCCGTTTATTAATATTTGTGGAAGAAACCCATTGTTTGTCCAGCAGCGTTTCTCCCAATCTGGATTTTGCTGCTTGTATTCCTGTGGGGTCCTTTAACATGTTTCTCTGTCTTCGGAATTTCCTGTAATTAGATCTAGAGGCTTGATCAGATTCAGGTTTGATTTTTGGCAGCAATACTTCATAGGAGATATTGTGCTGTGTCCTTTTGTCAGGAGACCCTTAATGTCTTGTGATCTCTGTTTTTGGGTGAAGTTTGTAGTTGTGGATGTTCACTGCCTAGATTCATTATTTCATTAAGGACTGCAAAATGATGATGCTTTTTTTTTTTTTTTTTTTTTTTTGAGACGGGATTTTGTTCTGTCGCCTTGGCTGGAATGCAGTGGTGCGATCTTGGCTCACTGCAACCTTAATCTCCTGGGCTCAAGTGATCCTCTCACCTCAGCCTCCCAAGTAGCTGGGACTACAGGCATGTGCCACCACACCCAGCTAATTTGATGTTCTAATCCTATCTTCCTTCTTCATTTATTAGCTGGAATACTTGAAAAAGGGCGTCTCCTCATTAACTCTTTAGTTACCCCAAGGCACAGTATGCTCTCTTTCAGTATATACACTATAGACAATGAAAGACTTAGTTCTTTAATGGTTTTCAAATAATGAGTTTGTTTCCTAGCATCCTAAGAGGTTTTTTTAAAAAATTGATTTTTAAAAAAATATCATTATGGGGCCGAGCTTGGTGATTTACACCTGTAATCCCAGCACTTTGGGAGGTTGAGTCGGGAAGATCACTTAAGCCCAGGAGTTCGGGACCAGCCTGGACAACATAGCAAGACCCTGTCTCTACAGAAAATACAAAAATTAGCCATGGAGTGCATGCCTGTAGTCCCAGCTACTTTGGGAGGTGAGGTAGGAGGATTACTTGAGCGCAGAGGTTGAGCCTGGGCAACAGGATAAGACCCACCCCCAACTCTCTCAAAAAAAGAGTGTCATTATGAATATAGGGACTTAATGTTATTTGATGTGTTTCAGCCCCCTGTGATTCTTATTCTTATTGGTGCTCAAATGATCCTATTCAGCCAGAGAGAACCTCTTTGGATTAGTTCTTGATGTCTTTGACCCCAGTTGGCTTTGATGGCTTCCTTGTTTTCTGGAACAGCAAGTTCCCCCAGACTCATCTTGTACATTTTCTACTCCAAACCTGGAATGAGCCATCTCTCTCAGGAGTCCTGGTTCCTTTCAGTGAGGAACATTATTTAGAAAGCACAATCTTGTTTTATGCAATGCTTGTTACTATTGGGTTGGTCATTGTTTCTGGGCATTTTGAGTGAATAGAGCTCAGAAATACATTTTTTAAAAGGTAAAATGCATCATAAATTATGCTTACCCAAACTTGGAAGCAGCCAAAATGTCCTTCAACAGGTGACTGGGTAAACAAACTGTGGTACAGCCAGACCATGGAATATTATGCAGCGCTAAAAAGGAAGAGTTACCAAGCCATGAAAAGACACAGGAGAACCTTAAATGTTAGGTGGAAGAAGCCAGTCTATAAAGGCTACAAAGATGATTCCAACTATACGAAAAACCAACACTATCAAGACAGTAAAAGACCCATGGGGCCAGGCACGGTGGCTAACACCTGTAATCCCAGCACTGTGGGAGGCCAAGGCGGGCAGATCACGAGGTCAGGAGATCAAGACCATCCTGGCTAACATGGTGAAACCACATCTCTACTAAAAAAATACAAAAAATTTAGCCAGGCGTGGTGGCTGGCGCCTGTAGTCCCAGCTACTCAGGAGGCTGAGGCAGGAGAATGGCGTGAACCTGGGAGGCAGAGCTTGCAGTGAGCCGAGATCATGCCACTGCACTCCAGCCTATTCAACAAAGCGAGACTCCATCTCAAAAAAAAAAAAAAAAAAAAAACATAAATTCCCCGTGTTTGGGGGGGGGG
>NW_016806112.1:338496-366684 GCF_001698545.2 Rhinopithecus bieti
AAAAAAAAAAAAAAAAATCCATGAATTCCCCGTGGTTTGGGGAGGGAGGGCTGGAGACGGGGAACACAGGGGATTTCTTTAGAGTAGTGAAACTGCTCTGTATGATATTATAATAGTAGTTATATGTCATTATACATTTGTTCAAACCCATAGAATGTAAATCAAGAGTGAACCTGAATGTAAACTATGGACTTTAGTCAACATCTTATTATTGATGTATCAGTTGTAACAAATATATGCCATTATGCAATGTCACTGGTCTGATTTTTAAAAACGAGCACTCCATTACTGAAAGAGGTTCACAATAGGGGAAACTGGGAGGGGGTGGGGGAGATGAAGGGATATATAGGAACTCTCTATTTTCTGCTGAAATTTTCTGTAAACCTAAAACTGCTAAAAAAATAAAGTCTACTAATGTACTTAAAAAATCATGAGTTCATATTGACACTTCTAATTTAAATTCAGGTTTACCGTGTTTTTACTTAGCCTCGTCTGTTCTTTCTCCCTTGAGAAATGCCCTTTCTTTTCAGTTCCCAGTGAAAGATAAACTCATCTGTTGAGTCTCATTTGAACTTCACGCTCTCAGATAAGAATGCCAGTACTATCATGTCTTAGTCCATCTGGGTTACTGTAACGAAATACCTTAGACGGGATAATTTATAAACAACAAAAACTTCCTGCTCACAGTTCTGGACGCTGGAAGTTCAAGCTCAAGGCCCAGCAGATTTGGTATCTGGTGAGGGTTTGCTCTCTGCTTCAAAGATGGCACCTTCGGCTGGGCACCTTGGCTCGTGCCTGTAATCCCAGCGCTTTGCGAGGCTGAAGCAGGTGGATCACTTGAGGTCAGGAATTTGAGACCAGCTTGGGCAACATGGTGAAACCCCATCTCTAGTTAAAAAAAAAAAAAACCACACACACACAAAAATTAGCCCAGCATGGTGGTGCGCACCTGCAATCCCAGCTACTCAGGAGTCTGAGGCATGAGAATTGCTTGAGCCCTGGAGGTGGAGGTTCTAGTGAACTGACGTTGCGCCACTGCACTCCAGCCTGGGCAATAGAGTGAAGTCTTGTCTCAAAAAAACAAAACCAAAAGCGAAAAACAAAGATGGCGCCTTCTAGCTGTGTCCTCACATGGTGTAAGGGCAAAGTGATGAACAAGCTCCCCCAAGAAGGGCACTAATCTGATTCGTGAGGGCAGAGTCCTTATGACCTCATCACCTCCTAAAGGCCCCACCTGTTAATAGGTTTCAACATAGAAATTTTGGGGTGACACATTCAGACCACAGCACCCCAACAGTATGATTATTATTTTTTTTCTTTTGTAGTTTATATCTTTATTTTTGCCTTTTCTTTAGGGAATGGCTCATTAGGGAGGGACAGTCAAAACGACTGCGTTTTAGTGACCTGGGGTAATTCTCTGTGTGGCGATGTCACCAACTTGCCATAAGTTAGCTTTTTGGGTTTGTTTTGCTTTTGATATGTGAAATTTCTTTTCCAAGCATTTCACATTATTTTATGATTATATTAAATATTTGCCTGGTTTCCAAGTCAGGTCTACAAAGCAAGAAATATGAAGGGTCTGTCTCCCCCTCCACCCTGTTTCCTTCCTCTCCCTTTAGAAAAATGTTGCTGCTTCAAGGTTTTGTTTTGTCCTTCCATTTTAAAATTTAATGCCTCTACTTTTCTTAGATAAATGGGAGTATAAGCTACATACTCTTCTCCCAAATTATAAACCACATTTTTTCAAGTCAAGCTCCCGATGCTTGCAGAGGAAGGCCTGACCTCAGATGTTGCACATCATCATCATCTACCCAATTTGAAACAAGTTATTTCTGCTTTTTGTCAAGGGTCTATTACTGTTTCTAGGCATTGCTTTTGTTTTGTTTTGTTCTGTTCTGTTCTGTTCTGTTCTGTTCTGTTCTGTTCTGTTTGGAGACAAGAGTCTCTCTCTGTTGCCCAGGCTGCAGCACAGTGGCACAGTCTCAGCTCACTGCCACCTCTCCCTCTTGGGCTCAAGCGATTCTTGTGCCTCAGCCTCCCAAGTAGCTGGGATTACAGGAGTGTGCCACCACACCCAGCTAATTTTTGTATTTTTTTGTAGAGACAGGAGTCTACCCTGTTGGTCAGGCTGGTATCACACTGCTGACCTCAAGTGATCTGCCTGCCTTGGCCTCCTAAAGTGCTGGGATTTCAGGCATGAGCCACCGTGCCTGGCCAAGGCATTGTTAATTGAGCTTTCAAACAACCCCAGTGGGATAGGTATTATCTCTGGTTTTTGTAGAAGAGGAAACTGGGGCTCAATGAGCTGGGATTTGAACAAGTGTCTCCCTGGTTTCACTTACTTGTTCATAAATATTTCTGCAGCACCTGTTTCAGACCCCATCCTAGGTACTAGGATACAGAAATGACCCACAGAGGGCCCTGTCCTCCTGGAGCTCACATCTAGTGGGGTCACCATGTCTGAGCAGATAACTGTGGTGTGGGACTGTCCATCTGCCCACCTCCTGCAAGGCAGCTCCTCAAAGGAATCTGCATCTGATCCACTCTGGGTGAGAACCCAGCACAGCTAAAATCAGCAGATGTTTGTTGAATGAATAAGTAAATAAATAAAGTTAAAAAAAAAAACCCACAAAGCTTGAAGTTGTTAATGGAAGTGTAGTGCCTCTGAAACTAGCAAACCTTTGTAAAAAATTTTAATAACATTTAAATAATGAATATAATATACTTTATTATAGAAAAATTAGAAAGCATAGAAAAGCACAAATGAGAAAATAAAAATAATCCATAATACCAGCCCTCAGAATTAGTTTTTTTTGTTGTTGTTGTTGAGTTGGAGTCTCACTCTGTCACCCAGGTTGGAGTGCAATGGCGCCATCTATGGCTCAATACAACCTCCGCCTCCTGGGTTCAAGCAGTTCTCCTGCCTCAGCCTCCCGAGTACCTGGGATTACAGGTGCCCACCACCACGTCCAGCTATTTTTGTGTTTTTAGTAGAGACAGGGTTTCACCATATTGGCCAGGCTGGTCTCAAACTCCTGACCTCGTGATCCACCTGCCTTGGCCTCCCAAAGTGCTGAGATTACAGGCTTGAGCCACCGTGCCAGGCTTTTATTTTTTAATATTTATTTATTTATTTTGAGACAGAGTCTTACTGTGTGTCACCCAGGCTGGAGTGCAATGGTGCAATCTCAGCTCACTGCAACCTCTGTCTCCCGGGTTCAAGTGATTCTCCTGCCTCAGCCTCCTGAGTAGCTGGGATTACAGGGAAACACCACCATGCCTGGCAAATTTTTTGTATTTTTAATAGAGATGGGGCTTCACCATGTTGGCCAGGCTGTTCTCAAACTCCTGACCTTAAGTGATCAACCCACTTCTGCCTCCCAAAGTGCTGGGATTACAGGTGCGAGCCACTGTGCCTGGACTTATTCTGGTCTTTTTTCTGTAGAAACATCGTTTAAGAAAAAAATTTGGATCATACCATCTACATAGCTCTGTTGTTTGCAATGAGAAAAATCTCTAACAATGTATCATGACCATTTTCCTAAGCGAATATCCCATTAAAGCTAAGCTTCAACTTAGAGGTTGGATTTATTTTTTGCCAGTGATGACGTCCTTCCCCACATAAAATACTTACAAACTCAAGATTAAGGCTGAAATCACAATGGAAAGAATAGCAGGCTTTGGGGCTGCACGCTGTGCTTCAGTCTCAATTACACAGTCCTTCCCCAGCAAACGCCAGGGAAATTCAACGAAGACATCCGCCAGGGGGGATCAGTCTTCCTTGGCCCCTTTAATATTACGCGTTGTATTATCAGCACAACCGCTTTCTGCAGTTCCGAACTTTGCAGGTACCACTAACATTTCCTCTTGTCTGCAGAGAGGAACTATCATACAGTCATTAGAGCATGTGATTAAGGGCTGGCTCTGGAGTCAGACCTCCACCTGAGTCCTGCTCCACCTGAGATGGTCGTGTGACCTTGGCAAGGGACTTCACTCTGTGGACTCTAGATTCCTCATCTGTAACTCAGGGCAGCTACTGTACCCACCTCTTCAGGGAGTCATGAGGAATCAATAGCACAGTGCCTAACACATAAGCCACCCATAAATATCAGCTATTGTTATGACAACTTGTGTGTTTGGAGCTTTTGCTCTTATTTTCTGAGCTGCACTTGCCATTCGCTGGTGTCAGGGCTGCTCTTGGCAGCTTGTCTTGATGGGAAGATAATCCAGGCCTTATGAAGTACCTGGATGGCTGCCATCATCTTGCCTGGAGGCACTGGGCATGGGCGTCTCAAGCATGCTCTGACCCCACCTGCACCTTAAGCAGCCATGTACCACAATTCCACAGACAGAGGCTTATGATTTTATTTTATTTGTTAACAAGTTCATTTATGACATGATTACATTCATTATGATGTGATTACTATATATATAATCAGGGGAGGCAAGATCATGTCATAAATAAGTTTATGGTCTTTGGAGTTAGACAATATGGGTTCAAATCCCAGCCCTCTTACTTAATTTTTTTTTTTTTTTTTTGCAACACAGAGTCTCACTGTGTTGCCCAGGTTGGAGTGTAGTGGATCATGGCTCACTGCAGCCTTGACTTCTCAGGCTCAAGCCATCCTCCCATCTCAGCCTCCTGAGTAGCTGGGACCACAGATGGCATCTGCCACCACGCTTGGCTAGTTTTTTTGTATTTTTGGTAGAGACAGGGTCTCGTCATAATGCCCAGGCTGGTCTCGAACTCCAAGCTGAAGTGACCCACCAACCTCAGCCTCCCAAAGTGCTGGGATTAAAGACATGAGCCACTGCACCAAGCTATTTATTTGACTTTGAACAAACAATTTCCCATCTCTGAGCTTACCAGTTTCCTCATCAGTAAGTTGGAGATCATAATTGTGAATGGCTTTATTTTCCCCCATCTAGCATCCATTACCATGATTTTGCTTTTCCTTTGGGAGAACCAATTCTCTCCCACCCTGAACCATGATTCAATCCTGGGCTCTGAGTGGGGCATGTGACCCAGGCTTAAGCCAATCAGAACACTCCAGCATCTGACTGCAGAGATTCGTCTGTGGGTGGTCATGTGGCTCAAGCCAGTCCAATAGGAGGAATCTCCAGGCTTTTGCTTGAAACACTTCTTTTCTATGGCCTTGCCGGTGTGAGGATGTTAGAGCAGCTGCTAGAAAGCCATCTTGCTCCCAAGTGGGACTGGTTGTCTGAGAATGGAGCTGCAATAGAGGAGGTAGAACCAAGAGAGCCCACAGTATGTGCATAACTTTTGAGCTCCTGCATGAAACTGATCATGATTTTCTGTTGATACAAGCTGATTAATTTTCTTTGTTTGCTTAAGCCAATTTGGATTGGGTATTCTGTCACTTTCAGCTGAAACAGTCCTGGCTGATAAAACAATAGTATGTATTTCCTAGAGTTAAAAGGGGTAGGCAAAGAAACATATAAATCTAAAGCCCTCGATACACAATGCCCTTGGCACAAAGTAAGTGCTTAATAAATGGGAGTTGTTTATATCGTTGTTATAAATTTAACTGTAGAAAAACAAGAAAGTCCAGGTAAAACAAAAAGACAATCAGGAAAATCATTGCTTTTTTTTTTTTTTTTTTGGAGACAGGGTCTTACTCTGTCACCCAGGCTAGAGTGCAGTGGTGTGAGGCTCACTGCAGCCTTGAACTCCCAGGCTCAAGTGATCTTCCTATCTCAGCCTCCCAAGTGGCTGAGACCACAGGCACGCACCATCATGTCTGACTTTTTTTAATTATTATTTTTTGTAGAGACAAGGCCTCACTATATTGCCCAGGCTGGTCTCAAACAATCTTCATGTCTTGGTCTCCCAAAGTTGTGGGATTACAGGTGTGAGCCACCATGCCTGGCCCAGGCTATTCTCAATCTCACCTTTTCGAGGTAGGTAAATATTTTGAAATGTTTTTATTCCGGACATTTTCCTATATATGTGTATTTATATAAGTGCCAAAATAGGATTGCTCTGTAATACTGTTCTGTAGCCTGTTTCACTTGGATATAAATCAAGCACATTATAAAGATATATCTGCACAGCACAACCATTCATAATGGTTGCATAGCATTCCATGTTTTCGTTGGCTCTTCAGATGATCTCTAAATTATTTTTGTACAAATAACTTTGTGATGACATTCTCATCATCAATCTATATCTTTGTGGAATATATAAATATATATATATACACACACACACATATACACACACACACACACACACACACACATATATATATATATATATATATATATATATATACACATACATATATATACTTTTTTTTTTTTGGAAACACAGTCTCACTCTGTTGCCCAGGCTGGAGTACAGTGGTGTGATCGCGGCCAACTGCAACTTGAACTGGTCTCAAGCAATCCTCCTGCCTTAGCCTCCTGAGTAGCTAGGACTACAGGTACATGCCACTATGCTCAGGTAATTTTAAATTTTTTTTGTGGAGATGAGGTCTCATTGTGTTGTCCAGGCTGGTCTCGAACTCCTGAGCTCAAGTGATCCTCCAGTCTCAGTCTCCCAGAGTGCTGGGATTACAGATGTGAACCACTGCTTGCCAGATTTTATAATTGTCTAATGATAAGTTTCTAAGGGTAGGAGTGCCGAATCTGGAAGTTTTAAAGACGGAAAAACCTACATTGTCATTTTTATTAAAATGTTTAATATTTGAATAAAGTACATTATTAAGGATTTAAAGGTCTTTCCCAGAAAGTGGGGAGCCCCGCCCTGTGGGCTTTAAATCTTGTTCTACTTCAGACACTTTCACAGTTCTGACGTCATGAATACTGTGACCACCCAGCACAGGAGGGACTGTGATTGCCAGAACCCTGACATCAACAGCCTGTGAGGACACCAAGCTGGATGTGGCTCACTCTGAACATCTGCCTCTCCACTCGGGAGACCTAGCTCCTTGCAGAGCCCTCATTCTTTTAGGTGTTTCAGGGCGATCCCAGTGGTAAGACAACATGCACCCATAGATGAGTCCTGGTTACCACTTGATTTTGAAAGGAAAAAGTAAAATTACATTTATTTCCAAATGACATGCTTATCTAGGTAGAAAATCCATCATAACCTACAGAAAAGCAACTAGAACTGATAGGCAGGTTTAGTGAGGCTGCCAGATACGGGATCAATATACAAAAATCAACCATATTTCTATCTTCTGGTGATGAACCATCATTAATTCAGTTTTTTTGAACAGTGTGATTGAGGTTCTCATATAAGTTCTGGTTACATTTTACACCCCCTCTTTCCTCCCTCACCCATGCTGCCGTTCCACTGCCAGACAAAGTTCACCACCACGACCACTGGTCATGCCAGAACTCGCAGCTTCTGGCTGCCTCTGAGCCTCCTTGGCCTCTTAGGGACAAGCGATGCTGCTTCTGTCATGATGGCTGCCACTAATCCACATGGCTCCACTTGGCCTGCTGTCCACGTGGAGCTGCTCCTCCCTGTGGACTTCCCGTGCTCTGATGACCTTGGAGGAAACGGCAAGGCCACTGGCTCACACTTGGTTAGAGGCCCCACAGCAAGATGGCTTGGGCACACGAAGGCCTAGAGTTTAGAGAAACGGGGCTTCCTTCTGCATAGCCCCTCTTCTCTCCACACTGTCAGGAGACCTGTGTCCACACTGCTGTCAAGACTGCCATCTGCCCCCCAGAGCACCACCTTGTGTCCACACTGCCCTCAGCTCCCTAGCCTGGGCTGAGCCCAACTCGCTGTTGCTGGCTTTGTTCTCCTGAGGTAGATCCTTTCTCAGGGGCTCTCTGCTCCTCCTCAGAACCCTGCCTTGTCACCCAGCTGTCTTGTCCTCCTAAGCTGGCATGTATCTGAGCCCCCTGTTGTTGTGCCTCACGTTTGACCCCAGTAGGCTGCCCAGTCCTTGACCAGATCGTCCATTCCCTGACAGATGCAGAAATGAAGACTCAGGGGGCCCCGACCTGTCCCAGGCCCCAGCAAATAATGACGGAGCTGGAGTTTGAACCCATTCCTCCCTGATATACCAAGCTTCGTGCTGGTTCTGCCATGTCCTCCAGGGCCAGCTCACTTCCCGCCAGCTCCCAAAATCTGGGATCTGTCAGACTCTGCACGGGGAGGCTGGTGGGCAAAGGGGTGTGAGATGGATGAATGCGCCCTGTGGTACTTTGTGCAAGGATAACCCCTCTCCACATCTCTGGCCTTTAATCCATGCATCCTCCATCCCTAGTGCCACCGGAGAGCCTGCAAAGCCTGCCCCCAGGCCCAGCTTCCTGCCCCCAAGGCTCCTGAGCCTGGAGCCCTCCACCTGCCTCAGCAAGGTGGTGTTGGTCTGGGGCTGGGTTTTGACAGGGAGCTGAGCTCACCACGCTCCAGGCCCAGCCCCTCCGTCCCCACCCCATCCCAGCTGGTTCCAGAAGGGAAGCGGGGTGGGGCAACTTCACAGGGAAACTTTTGTTCTTGCCTAGAACAGACATGGGCTGGGGACCGAGCTTCCCCTTGGCTGCCACGGAGACCGGGGCCACTTGAGTTCATGTTTATTTTCACAGTGTGGATTCCATGGAGATAATCGGCCCGGACAGGGAAGCCCTGGGAAGCGGGCTTGGGCCTCCGTGGAGTGCCTACTACGTGCTAGGCCAAAGACAGACAGAAGCCAGTGGAATCTACAAGACAGTCCTGGGGACTAGATACTGTGCCGTACTTGCCTGAAAAAGAGGCAGCGAAGGTTCAGAGAAGGGAAGCCACTTGCCCAGGGTCACACAGCAAGTTAGCAGAGAGCTGGAAGGGGAGGCTACCTGCTCCTGGGGCTCTTCCTACTTTGTGCCTGAGTTACAAGCAGAGTAATGCACTCTCCCTGAGGCTTCACGGAGAAAGTGCTGCCCAGACCTCCAAAGGGGCCAGGGTCCCTGGAGCAGGATGGACCGGAGCATAGGCGGCTCTTCCAAGACAGAGGCTCTAACCTAAGCTGAGGCCTTGGGCAAACGGTGTAATTCTCTGAGCCACAGACTCCTCCTCTGTGAAACGGGGCTATCAATGGTGTTTGTTTCATCACAGGGCTGGCATACAGTAAGAACTCAATGATAACCAGTGCTAATGTTATTATTATTACTGTTGCTAATATTATTATTACTGTTGCTAATGTTATTGTTATTACTGCCATTCTTCTATTTCACCCAGTCCCAAGGCCTTGGGCTCATTGTGGGCTCCAGGAGTCTCCAAGAAGATCTATCAGTGCCTTTCCGAGTGGAAGCTTTTTCTGCTGAATCCGTGAGGGATGGGAGAGGAGGGCCGGTCGTGTCTGAATCACTGCTGCTGGCTGCCCCTGAGGAACAGCCCCGGATTTCTCAAGGAATCACCCCCAGCCCTCCTTGGAGGCCTACTGCCCCTCACTCTGAGCCCTGCCAGCCCTGGTCCCAGTTCTCCCCCAAAATCCACCCTCCATGTTATTTATTGATTTTTCTGGATTTACTTTTCCCATCAGTTTGAAATACACCTCGAAGCCCCATTGCATCCAACTCACCAAGCTGGACTTGCCGGGTCAGTGATGAATATGCCAGTTAGACCAGTGTCTATGCAGGAGGACCCAAGGAAACGGCCGAATCAAAACCCAAACATGGAACCAATAAAATCCTTCACCTGACACTACAAACTTCCCACAGACTTCAGAGAAATACCTCAAGAAGGGCACGACCTTTTAGTTTCTCCCCAAGGCTACCCAAGACCTCCAGCGGGGTCTTTCTCAAATACAGATTTGACCTCGTCACTTCCCGGCTTCAAAAACGCTTCAATAGCCCCTCAGTATTTATTATTCTTATTCACTAACATTTATCGAGGTCCTCTGCTCGCTGGATCCTGCGTTGAATGCCTTTCGTGCATTTGTTCCTGTGGGGCAGGGACCACTGCCCTCCCAGTGTCAGGGATGAGGGAATGGCGAGGTGGGAACACTGTTCAGGGTCACACAGCTGGCGAGTGGGATGCAAACCCAGGTTGGTCTGGATCTGAAGCTCATCCGCCTTCCACCTATCTGCTGCCTGGCCAAGATGCCTCAGCCTGCCCTTGGGGATCCCCCACGACCTGGGACTGATGTCCCCCAGCCTCACCTCACATCATGCCTCTTTCTGCCTTGTCTAGGTTGACCCTCTCGCTCATCGCTTCTGCCCTTCAGTCTCAATGTGGAAGGTCCACCATCCCCAGTGGCCTTCAGACCTCAACCCGATGTCCTCCACAGGGACCTCCCTGCCTCCGGTAATCTGACTCAGACTTGAACTTCTGAATCACAGCAGCTCTTCACGTCTCCCATTGTGAAATGAAAACCCTCCCTGGACCCCAAGCCTCCTGCTAGTTACCGTCTTCCATCTCTCCATTTCCTGGCAAGCCTTTAAAAGACGGGTGTATGGCCCCTGCACTTGTCCACTCCTCATCGCCCCCACCTCTCAGCAGCTTACTACCATCTCTCACCTGAAACGGCGGCTGGCTCGGCTGCCCCCACCCTGTGGGTTGTCTGGTACTTTTGCCAGGCTTTTTGGCTTCATCCTACACCCTTAACGTTCCCCTTCCCTGGCTCACCACCTACCCCCTGGCTCCTCCTTCTCCAGCTACATTTTGGCATTTCTTCTTTTCTGTGTCCCCATACTGGTGTACCCCAGCATTCCAACCCAACCTCCATGGTCAGCTGCCTCCTGGTGTCCTCACTGGGACACTCCCCAGACCACGGCGGCCTTCTCCCCATCAGGCCTCCTCATGGGCCCCCATCTCCCTGGGAGGCATCACCATCAGCCACCAGCCAGGTGTGACGCCCAGTCGTGCTACAGACTTCCTCTTCTTCTCATTCTCCACTCCTCCTTCTGCAAGTCCAGTGCCAAGTCCTGTCCATTCTACCTGTGTATCTTGGGACCCCCCTCGTCGGCACCCCCATTCTGGCTGCCATATTCTCTTACTCCTCTCTGGTCTCCCATCTCTAACCATCCCCCTTCCAAGTTCTGCTCCCTGCTGGGCACAGAGTGACCTTTCTCAAAAGCAAGTGTGATCTTGGCATGTCCCTTCTGTGGCTCCTTGTCGCTCTCACAAAAAAAACCCCACCTCAATAAAGCCCATTGTAATCTGGCCCCTGCCATTTCTCAGTCCTACTTTCTCACTGTGGCATCTTGGATTGGTTCATTAATCTCTCTTTCCAGTCTCTGATGCTCCATAGCAGAATGAGCTACTGGCACTCCAGGCTTTCATGCCTTCTGCTTTTTTTTTTTTTTTTTTTGACAGAGTCTTGCTCTGTTGCTCTGGCTGGAGTGCAGTGGTGCAATCTCGGCTCAGTGCAACCTCCACCTCTTGGGTTCAAGTGATCTCCTGCCTCAGCCTCCTGAGTAGCCAGGTTTACAGGCATGCACCACTGTGCCCGCTGATTTTTGCATTTTTAGTAGAGATGGGTTTTAACCATATTGGCCAGGCTGATCTTGAACTCCTGACCTTAAGTGATCCACACCTCGGTTTCCCAAAGTGCTGGGATTACAGGCATAAGCCACCGCACCTGGCCTTCATGCCTAGTGCTTTTATGTGAGCCTCTCCTTCTGTCTCCAATACCCTTCCTCTCTGGCCCTCCAGGCTGACTGCTGTCCTTCCTCAAGTCTTCATGCAAATGCCACCTGCCCTTGATTCCCCCTGGAAGACTTAGGGTCCCTTCTCCTGCGGTCCTTTCAGAGCTTATACAGGCACCCATTAAAGTGAGTATTTATGATATTGTAACAGTCTTGTCATATCTGTCTGCTGCCCCTTCCCCCCACTGAACTGGAAGTTTCTTGAAGGTAGGACTCAGGGAGGATTTCATTCTGGGTCTTTTTGTGCTCAGCTCAGGGGTTGGCATGGAGGAAGGGCTCAAAAAATATTTGTAGAATTGCCTTCAATTCAGAAAAAAAAAAAGGCGGGGGGGCTGGGTGCGGTGGCTCACGCCTGTAGTTCCAGCACTTTGGGAGTTGGAGGCAGGTGTATCACCTGAGGTCAGAAGTTTGAGACCAGTCTTGCCAACATGGCAAAGCCCCGTCTCTACTAAAAATAAAAAAAATTAGCCAGGCATGGTGGCACACACCTATAGTCCCAGATACTTGGGAGGCTGAGGCAGAAGAATCGCTTGAACCTGGGAGCAGAGGTTGAGGTGACCAAGAACTGAACTGAAAGTTTGAAGGGCCCCCTGAGTGGGCTGGAAGGATGAATAGCCAAGGGCTGGTCAGTTGAGGCTTCAAACCAGAAACAAACTTGGGATCTCCTGGGCAGTATCACTCAATATCCTCCTCTCCAACACATCCTGGGGTGCAGAGTTCTGTGAACTCTGGAACTAGAACCCAGCTTCCAGTGTCCTGGATGAATTGAGGTCAACCTTGCCTGAGGCTTTTGGAGCCAGACAGGACTGGCTTTAAATCTCTACTCAGGAGGCTGAGGCAGGAGGATCACTTGAGCCCAGGAGTTCAAGGCTGCAGTGAGTTATGATTGCACCACTGCACTCCACCCTTGGCCATACTGTGAGATCCTGCCTCAGAAAAAAAGAAAAAGAAAAAAAAAATCAGCTCTTCTTCCCAGCTGTGTGGCCTTGAATAAGTTTCTTCACTTCTCTGAACCTGTTTTTCCTCTTGCAGCTTAAGAATGATAATTTACGCCTACAGAGCTGTGTGGATTCAATGAGGTAGGTTCAGTGGAGTAGCTGGACCCATAGGGGGCACCTCGTGGGTGCTCAGGAATTTTTCATTCATACAGTCCCACAGCCTCAGTGCCTCCCTGCATGGCCCACCCCTGGCCTTTCACCACCCCCAGGGAGATCTGGCTGGCCAGAGGTAATTGCTGATGAGGACACTCAGGTTCAGAGAGATCAGGCTTTTTGCCCAAGGTCACACAGCCAGTGAGTGATACTGGGATTTGAATTGAGCCAATCTCTTAACCATAGGTCTACTCTGTGTGCCCTTCCCAGGCCAGGCTCACCTACGCATTCCCAGTTTAGGTGAACTCAGAGCGTCCTGAACTCGGAGCGGCCTCTCTCACAGCTCTGGGAGCCAGGCAGGCTTTCCCGCTTCCCCGCCTCCCCTCTGCCCACCGCTGGATCTGTTTAAACTAGCCGAGCAGGGTGAGGTGGGGAGGCGGCGGAGAAGGTACGGAGATGTTTGTTTTCCTTGGGGGTTTATATCAACATTGGTCTTGACATTTCGCCTGTTATTATGTGTGGCTCTTTAGAGGGTGAAATAATATTTTCTTTTGCTTGAGAAAAGGACAAAGTTCAGACAGAGCTCTTGGCCCCAAATGGATTTTCCTCCTTCACTGCTTTCCATGTGCCATAGCTACTTGGAGTTCCGGAGAGCCATTTCTGTGGGGCGGACATCCTCCCCGGGCCACGGGTGCGATCCGGGGCTGCAGACAGCCACCGTGTGCTGTAGATACGACCTGCACTCCACAGGTTCACCCCGTGCTCTAAACACCGTCTGCTTCCCAAGGATGAGGTTTGTGGGACACTGGTAGCTTCCATGGGGTCACCCCCAGTGTTCTCTTGATATCTACAGGGTGTGCAGGCTCGCTGTGTGCTGTGTGAGTCCTTCCTTCCTTAGACATACTTGGGGAGCTGTTGTCGGTACACTGGCAGTGTGTGGGCACGCTCTCCGTGCTGCTGGCACTCTGGACACGTCAAGGGGTGGCAGATACAGGTAGTACGGGTGGCTTATCATAGGCAAATCCCATAGGCACTAGGGGTACCCTGTGAGCTCCAGAGAATGTCAGTAAATGTCAACCAGGTGCCTGGAGTTTTGCCATTCTCCAACATCCATGGAGAAAGTCTTGAGGTCCAGGTACACCATGGGTGTTAGGGTTCTATGCAGCATGTGGGAGGGCAAACACCTGCCAGTACTCTCAAGGTACGGAGACCTCTGTGTGCTCTAGAGATGCCCACTGGGTATGCCACAGATCACTGTAATGACAGTCATTTTATGGCTACAGCCCCCATCATAGTTTGTTAGGACAACCATGAAAAGTACCACAAACTGGGTGGCTTAAGACAACAGAAATTACTCTCCATTCCTGGTGGCCAGAAGTCCAAAATAAAAGGGACAGCAGCGTTGGTTGCTTCTAAGGCTCCAAGACAGAATCAGTTCCATGCCTTTCTCCCAGTTACTGGGAGTTGCTGCAGCCTTTGGTGTTTCTCGGCTTGTGGCCTTGTCACTCCAATCTCCGCCTCTGTGGTCACGTGCTGCGCTCCCTGTGTGTGTGTCTCTGTGTCTGAATCTCCTCCTTTCTCTTATAAAGACATGAGTTTTTGAATTTGGGGCCCACCCTAATCCAGTATGATCTCATTTTAGCTTAACTAATTACATCTGCCAAAGACCCTATTTCCAAATCAAGTCACATTCTGAGATTCCAGGTGGATGTGAGTTTTGGGGAGACGATGTTCAACCCAGTACATTTCCCATTGCTTGAGCTCTGACTGCAAAGAACCAAGTTAAATCCCTTATACATATGACTTCATTTAATCCTCTCGCACCCTGAAGAGGCGGGTGTCAGCGGCCCCATTTTATAGTCAAGCAGTTGAGGCTCAGAGGTGAAATTTCACTTGTCGGGGATATACAGCCACAGTAAGGGGGTCTAGGATTCATGCTTAGGCCTAGTGGGGTCCCTCACCACACTGCCCTGACAACACCCTTGGGGACTGAGGGCACATTTCTTACATACTCTGCACCCTCTAAACCAGGGTTTCTGCTGACATTTGGGACTGATTAATTCTTTCTTGTGAACGGCTATCCTGTGCATTTATGATTAAGTGTCCCTGGCCTCTACCCATTACATGCCAGTGGCACCCTCCCTCCAGTTGTGACAACCCAAAGTGTCTCCAGACATTGCCAGATGTACCTTGGGGGCTAACACTGCCCTTGGTTGGTAGCTGCTATTCTAGGCGCACTCTTTCTGGAGCAAATGTGGTCTGTGTAGGAGGACCAGGGCTTGCCTCTTTGCTCTGACAATGAAGGTTCAGGGTCACAGGTGGCAACAATAATGAAGATGATGGTGATGATAATGTACGTGCCGGGCACTCTACTTGCAGTATCTTATTTAATCCCTGCCCCAACCCCAGAGGGACCCACAGTGTGGGGTTGGTGAATGAGATCATGGAAGCTCAGCACCTGCTTAGTGCCTGAGAGGCACTTTGCAAAGGAAAGCCTTTTCCATTTTGCAAAGGAAAGCCCATGTCCTCAACACCCCCAGCCTGCTCCTGGGGCCTGGGAATCCTTCCTGGGATTGCCCCATTGATTAAAAAGTTCAAGGCAATCAAAGTTCCTGGGGAGGAAGATCTGCTTCTGGATTGCTCATACTGCTCGGTGACTGGTGGACTTCAATACGTGCTTCTCTGTTCACCTTCACCACCTTTAAGGACAAGCTTCCACCTGGGTGGATCCCAAACGGTAACATCCGAGTTTTATTATTTATTATTTTTATTTTTAGATGGAGTCTTGCTCTGTAGCCCAGGCTGTAGTGCAGTGGCACGATCTCGGCTCACTGCAACCTCCATCTCCCAGGTTCAAGTGATTCTCCTGCCTCTGCCTTCCGAGTAGCTGGGATTATAGGCACATGCTACCATGCCTGGATAATTTTTTTTTTGTATTTTTAGTAGAGATGTGGCTTCACCATGTTGGCCAGGCTGTCTTGAACTCCTGATCTCAGGTGATTTACCCACCTTGGCCTCCCAAAGTGCTGGGATTACAAGTGTGAGCCACTGCGCTTGGCCAATTTTAAAATATTTATTTATTTATTTAGAGATGGGGTCTTGCTCTGTCGCCCAGGCTGGAGTGCAGTGGCACTCTCTTGGCTCACTGCAGCCTCAACTGCCTGGGCTCAAGTGATCCTCCTACTTCAGCCTCCCAAGTAGCTGAGACTACAGGTATGTACCACCATGCCTGGCTAATTTTTTTTGTATTTGTATTTTTATTTATTTTTTATTTTTTATGTTTTTGAGATGGAGTCTTGCTCTGTCACCCAGACTGCAGTGCAGTGGTGTGATCTTGGCTCACCACAACCTCTACCTCCTGGGTTCAAATGATTCTTCTGCCTCAGCCTCCTGAGTAGCTGGGACTACAGACATATGCTACCACACCGGGCTAATTTTTGTATTTTTCGTAGAGACAGGGTTTCGCCATGTTGGCTAGGCTGGTCTCGAACTCCTGATCTCAGGCAATCCGCCTGCCTCAGCCTCCCAAAATGCTGGGATTATAGGTGTGAGCCACTGCACCTGGCCATTTTTTGTATTTTTAGTAGATACATGGTTTCACCATGTTGGCTAGGCTGAGCTTGAACTTCTGACCTCAGGTAATCCACCTGCCTTGACCTCCCAAAGTGCTGGCATTACAAGTGTGAGCCACTGCACTTGGCCAATTTGTACATACATAGATACATTTTTTTTTTTTTTTTTTTTTTTTTTTTTTTTTTGAGATGAGGTCTTGCTCTGTCACCCAGGCTGTAGTGCAGTGGCACTATCTTGGCTCACTACTGCCTCAACTACCTGGGCTCAAGTGATCCTCCCTCCCACCTCAGTCTCCCAAGAAGCTGAGACTACAGGTATTTGCCACCACCCGTAGGTAATTTTTTAATTTTTTATTTTATGTTGCCCAGGCTGGTCTCGAACTTCTGGGCTCAAGCAATCCTCCTGTCTTGGCTTCCCAAAATGCTGGGATTGTAGGCATGAACCACTGTGCCAGACCATATCTTAGTTTTAGAAAGAGCAGCCTTCTGTACCAAGAATACAGACCTGTCACCTTATTAGGTCATCTCTTCTAAATACGTCTGATCCCAGCTGACAAATAGAGAAGCTGGGTCGCTCAGTCTAATGTTTTGAGTGGACCGGGCAGTTTGGTCAGGGCTTTAACAAATACTTACTGCACACCAAGTTCACACCAGGCCGGGTTTTAG
Source organism: Rhinopithecus bieti (assembly GCF_001698545.2). NCBI lineage: Eukaryota > Metazoa > Chordata > Mammalia > Primates > Cercopithecidae > Rhinopithecus > Rhinopithecus bieti. Next base: position 355,433 of record NW_016806112.1, read on the forward strand.
GCACTGGGGATGGAGCTCTCAAGGAGCCTGCAGTCTAGCTGGGCAGAGAGGAAAACAGAAGCTGAGGAACAAATGAACAAGATCCTTAGGCACATAAAAGACACAGCCAAAAAAGTGAGCCAGGCCCTGAGATGGGGAAATGGGGGCTAGGGCTGGGAGCAGGCAGCCCAGGAGGGCCTCTGCTTAGCCTGTGCTCCCCAGAAAGCAAGGCCTGAGGCAAAGGTGTGAGTGCAGGCACTTCATGGGGTGGGTGATTCCAGGGAGAGTGTATTGAGAAAGGAGGCGGGCAGATTGCCTGAGGTCAGGAGTTTGAGACCAGCCTAGCCATCTCTATGTGAAGGTGATGTGGCATCAAGCTGGCCACTGCATCTAGGGACAACTGGCTGCTCAGTCCCACAGGACAAGCTGCGGTGTCATGTGAAGGACATCTCAGGACCATCCAATCTGGGGGAAACACCGGCACCAGCCCCTCTTGATCAAAAGTTAACTCTTCTTGGCCGGGCGCGGTGGCTCATGCCTGTAATCCTCACATGTTGGGAGGCCAAGGTGGGCGGATTGCCTGAGCTCAAGAGTTTGAGACCAGCCTGGGCAGCATGGCAAAAATCTATCTCTACTAAAAATACAAAAAATTAGCTGGGTGTGGTGGCATGCACCTGGAGTCCCAGCTACTTGGGATGCTGAGGCACGAGAATTGCCTGGGAGGGGGAAGCTGCAGTGAGCTGAGATCGTGCCACAGCACTGCAGCCTCGGTGACAGAGTGAGACTGTATCAAACAAAACAAAACAAAACAAAACAAAACAAAACAAAACAAACAAAACAAAAGAAAAAGTTAACTCTTCTAGAATGTCGACGTTGCATACTTGTGACCTCGGAGTGAGTTCCACTGTGCAGTGTCCCATGGTTAGCTCCAAGGCAGGAGGTGAGAGGAGCGTGGGCCCCACTCGACGGAGGCACTGTCCTGTGGCCTCTGCATGGAGCTGGCTGGATCCTATGCAGAACCACGTGCCACAACAGAAACAAAGACTGGAACAGGTGGAAGATGTTGTTGGCATCCAGAGTGCTCAAGAGTGTCCAAAACAGCTCACTGACGAGGCGCCATTTGGGCTGGGACCCAAGATGAGAGTGAAGGAGCCTTGTGCCTGACCCTCTGAGCCACCTATGAGGAAATCTTCCAGAAAGAACATTGTGGTTATGGCTTTTATCCATCATTTCTTTTAAAACATTTATTTAGTCTTTTTTTTTTAGAGATGGGGTCTTGCTATATGGCCCAGGGTAGTCTCAAATTCCTGGTCTCAAGCAGTTCTCCTTCCTCAGCCTTCTGAGTAGCTGGGATTACAGGCACGAGCTACCACACCCAGCTATTGGTCTTTTCTTTTTTCTTTTCTTTCTTTCTTTTTCTTTTTTTGAGACAGAGTCTTGCTCTGTTGCCCAGGCTGGAATACAGTGGCATGATCATGGCTCACTGCAGCCTCAACCCCCTGGGCTAAAGCAATCCTTCTGCCTCAGCCTCCTGAGTAGCTGGGACTACAGCTGCATGCTACCACACCCAGCTAATTTTTAATTTTTAGTGAATATGGGGTTTTACCATGTTGCTCAGGCTGGTCTCAAGCTCCTGGGCTCAAGCAATTCTCTTCCCTCAGCCTCCCAAAGTGCTAGGATTACAGGCCACCATGTCTGATCAACTGGTCATTTCTCGACCTTTGGGGTGACCTGGGACCAAGCCATGTGAGCCTAGCAGGTTTCAGAGGCCCACAGAGAACCAACTCTGGATTCTGCAGAGTCAGAGCCAACAGGAGGTGGCTCTTAGGAAATCAGACAAAGACCAGGGGTGCATTCCGGTTGGGATCGTAATGATTTGATGATGATTATAGATGCTTGTGATTACTCTAGAGCAGTGCTGTCCAACAGAAATATAGAAAGTACCTGTAATTTTAAATTTCTTGGAGCCACAGTCAGAAATAAACAGGTGAGATTCATTTTAATAAAATATATTATTGGCTGGGTATGGTAGCTCACGCCTGTAATCCCAGCACTTTGGGGGGCTGAGGTAGGTGGATCATCTGAGGTCAGGAGTTTGAGACCAGCCTTGCCAACATGATGAAACCCCGTCTCTACTAAAAACACAAAAAAGTAGCTGGACATGGTGGTAGGTGCCTATAATCCCAGCTATTCAGGAGGCTGAGGCAGTAGAATCACTTGAACCCGGGAGGTGGAGGTTGCAGTGAGCCAAGATCACGCCACTGCACTCCAGCCTGGGCAACAAGAGAGAAATTCCATCTCAAAAAAAAAAAAAATCCTTATATATATATATGTATAAATTGGCCAAGTGCAGTGGCTCACACTTGTAATGCCAGCACTTTGGGAGGTCAGAACAACTGGCCCATCCTCCTGGTGAAGTTGCTGAAAATCAAATGCAGAACCTTATCCTGTAATTGGCTGAATTACAGCACAATGGAACTCCCAGCCTTGAAGGGAGTTTACTGTTAAAGCAAGGGCATTGGTTGGGAAAGAATGGGATCTTGTGTTGGGATGGGGACATGTGGGAAGACTCTGGTGAACCTGGGGACATTGAGCCTCTAAAATTCTCAAATCTTCTTTGCCAGTGGAAGAATTCTCCCTATCTCCAGCCAAATTGACCTCCCTACCCCCAGTGAAGTTGGCTTCCCACCCCTAGCAATAGTGGCCTCCCCACCTTTAGGGACAGTGGCATCCTCATCCCCAGTAGTATCAGCCTCTCTAGCCACACTGGTGTTGGCTGCTCCACCTCTGTCTGAGGGGATTCACCCTGCATTGCTGGAGGAAATGATAATGGCCTCCTCAGGCAGTTGCTCTGTAAGACAGTGCCATCCCCACTACCCCTCTTTGCTTCTAGACCTGTAACTAGACTCAAGTATGAAGTATGCTACATTCCAAAAGAACTACTTGAGTTTTCTAATTTAGACAAGTAGAAATCTGGAGAACATGTATGAGGATGGATATCAAGGGTATGGGATAATGATGAAAGGAACATAAAGTTGAATCAGGCAGCTTTTGTTGACATGGGCTCACTAAAGCAGAGATTCTGCATTTAATGTTGCAGCTTAGGGAGTCAGAAAGGGCTCTTACAGTTTGTTTGGTTAGTTAACTGAAACGTGGACCAAAAGATGACCCACTGTGAGTGAACTGGAAATGCCTGACCTTCTTTGGCTTAATGTAGAGGATGAAATTCAGAGTCTAGGCCGGGCATGGTGACTCATGCCTGTAATCCCAGCACTTTGGAAGGCCAAGGCAGGAAGATCACCTGAGGCCAGGAGTTTGAGACCAGCCTGGCCAACATGGTGAAATCCCATCTCTACTAAAAAAAATACAAAAATTAGCTGGGCGTGGTGGCATGCGCTTGTAATCCCAGCTACTCAGGAGGCTGAGGCAGGAGAATCACTTGAACCCGAGAGGCAGAGGTTTCAGTGAGCTGAGACTGTGCCACTGCACTCCAGCCTGGACAATGGAGCAAGACTGTGTCTCAAAAACAAAACAACAGAAAAAGAAATTCAGAGTCATAGGGAGATGGGAATGCTGGAGTGTATTTGTCATTTAAGACCTACTTATCTACACTGGGAGAATCTAGGATATACCTGTTATGGTTTGAATGTTTATGTCCCCTCCAAAATTTATATTGAAACTTAATCCCCATTATGGTGGTATTAAGAATTGGGGCCTCGGCCGGGCACGGTGGCTCAAGCCTGTAATCCCAGCACTTTGGGAGGCCGAGACGGGTGGATCACGAGGTCAGGAGATCGAGACCATCCTGGCTAACACGGTGAAACCTCGTCTCTACTAACAAAATCCCAAAATCTAGCTGGGCGAGGTGGTGGGCGCCTGTAGTCCCAGCTACTCGGGAGGCTGAGGCAGGAGAATGGCGTAAACCTGGGAGGCGGAGCTTGCAGTGAGCTGAAATCCGGCCACTGCACTCCAGCCTGGGCGACAGAGCGAGACTCCGTCTCAAAAAAAAAAAAAGAACTGGGGCCTCTTGGGAAGTGATTAAGCCATGAAGGCTCTGTCCTCATGAATAGATTAGTGCCTTATCAAAGGGCTGGGGGAACTAGCTTAGGTTCTTCTTGCCCTTCTCACTTCTGCCATGTCAGGACCAGCATTCCTTCCCCACAACAAGGGGCACCATCTTGAAAGCAGAAAGCAGCCCTCACCAGACACCAATCCTTCCAGCGCCTTGCTCTTGGACTTCCCAGCCTCCAGATCTATGATAAATAAGTTTCTATGGTTTACAAACTACCCTACTGTCTAGTATTTTGTTATAGCAGCGGAAACAGACAAAGAATACCTTTCACCAGCCCTTGGTGAAATAAATTTGTGAGGGGAGCCCCAGTGTCTTTGAAGGATTCTGCAATCACTCTTCTTTGCAGGCCACACCTTACAGTGGGAACCACAGCCACTCAATTAGAAAACCTAATGCAGTGAGAGCAACTGGATCCTGGGGTGGCAGGGGCTGAGTGGCAGCACTCAACTGCCAAAGGCGAGGTGGGCGTGGTTACTGTGATGGGCAGCAGAGTCAAAGCAACTATCAGAATAGTCTGACTGCACAGTCCTATGACATTGGCTTGTTCATCATGGTGTCCTATAAATGAAATGGATAGGAAACCCACTAAATTCTTACTAGATTCACTTAAGAAGAAAAGTTCTGGGTCAAGTGAACAAAAGTCTTACATCATAAATACAGTGGGTCACAACTCCTTGATCAATCCCCAGATTTATATACTCAGCCAGTTTATATCCTCAGAACAACCTGAATAAGGGAGGCTGAGTCCCTTTGGGGAGGGACCCTGGTACACTACCCTAAATTTATATGTTAACCTCTCTCCTAGCCTTTCCCAAAGGGACCTACAGCCTTTTTACCGGAGTAACTGTGCATTGGAACAAAGGAAATAATCAGATTTTCAGGGACTGTTGGATTCTGGCTCTGAACTGACACTGGCACCAGGAGACCTCACATGTCACTGTGGCCCTCCAGTTAGAGCAGGGGCTTATGGAGGTCAGGCGAGCAATAGAGCTTTAGTTCAGTTTTGTCTTACAAGTGGGTCCCCAAATCCATCCTGTGACTATTTTCCCAGTTCCAGATGCATACTTGAAATAGACATACTAGCAGCTGGCAGAATGCCTACAGTGGTTTCCTGACCTGTGAAGTTGAGGGCCATTGTGGTGGGAAAGGTCAAGTGGAAGCCATTGGAACTGCTGTACCTACAAAAATGGTAAATCAAAAGCAATACTGTATTTCTGAAGGGATTGCAGATGTTAGTGCCACCATCAAAGACTTAAAAGATGCAAGGGTGGTAATTCCTACTCATCCCCTTTCAACTCTTTTATTTGGCATGTGCAGAAGACAGATGGATCCTGGAGAATGACAGTGGATTATTGTAAGCTTAACTAAGTGGCAACTCCGATTGCAGCTGCTGTACCAGATGTCGTTTCATTTCTTGAGCAAATTAACACATCCCTTGGCACCTGGTATGTAGCTATTGATCTGGAAAATGTTTTTTTCTCCATCCCTGTCCATAAGGCCCCACCAGAAGCAGTTTGTCTTCAACTGGTGAGGCCAGCAATACACCTTCACTATCCTGTCTCAGGGGTCTACCAACTGTCTGGCTCTAGGTTATAATGAGCTCACAGGGATCTCCATCACTTTTCCTTTCCACAAGATACACTGGTCCATACGTTGATGACATTAGGCTGATTGGACCTAGTGAGCAAGAAGTAGTAACTACTCTAGACTTATTGTTAGAGTGTCAAGGCTAGGAAATAAATATTACTAAAATTTGGGGGCCTTCTACCTCAGTGTAATTTCTAGGGGTCCAGTGGTGTGGGGCCTGTTGAGATATTTCTTCTCAGGCAAAAAGTTGTTGGAACTGGCCCCTCCTACAACCAAGAAAGAGGCACAATGCCTAGTGGGCCTTTTTAGATTTTGAAGGCAACATATTCCTCATTTGGATGTTTTGCTCCAGCCCGTTTACCGAGTGTCCCAAAAGCTGCTAGTCTGAGCGGGGCCCAGAACAGGAGAAGGCTCTGCAACAGGTCCAGGCTGCTGTGCAAGCTGCTCTGCCACTTGGCCCATACGACTCGGCAGATCCAATGGTGCTCCAGGTGTCAATGAATGGCAGGGATGCTGTTTGGAGCCTTTGGTAGGGCCCCATGGGTGATTTGCTCCACAGGCCTTTAGGATTTTAGAGCAAGGCCCTGCCATTATCTGCAGACAATGACTCTTTTTTTGAGAGATAGCTCTTCGCCTGGTACTGGGCCTTAGTAGAAACTAAGCTTTGGGTGGTCCCTAGACATTTGACCACGGTCCACCAAGTTACCATGTGACCCCTGAGCTGCCCTTCATGAACTGGGTGTTATTTGGCCACCAAGTCATGAAGTTGGGTATGCACAGCAGTGCCTCACCATCAAATGAAAGTGGTATATACACAGTCAGACCCAGGCAGGCCCTCAAGGCACAAATAAGTTACATGAAGAAGTGGCCCAAATGCCCTTGGTTCACGCTCTTGCCATTTTGCCTTCTCTCTACCAACCTGCACCTGTTCTTATGATCAGTTGATAGCGAAGCAGAAGACCCTGGCCTAGTTCATAGCTGGTTCTGCACAACATGCAGGTATCATGGGAAAGTAGGCGGCTGCAACACTACAGCCCCTCACTGGGACATCCCTAAAGGATAGTGGTCAAGGAAACTCTTCTCAGTGGGCAGGACTTCAGGCAGTGCACCAGTTGTGCACTTTGCTTGGACAGAGAAATGGACAGATGTGTGATCGTGAACCAATTCATGGGCTGTAGCCAGTGGTTTGATTGGATCATCAGGGACTCGGAAGAAACACAATTGGGACATTGGTGACAAATTTGGGGAAGAGATATGTGGATAGACCTCTAAATGGGAAAAAAGTGTGACGATATTTGTGTCCCATGTGAACGCTCACCACAGGGTGACCTCAGCAGAGGAGGTCAAGTGGATAGGATGACCTGTTCTGTGGATCCCAGTCAGTGTCTTTCCCCAGCCATCCCTGTCATCATCCAATGAGCTCATGAACAAAGTGGCCATGGTGGCAGTGATGGAAGTTATGCGTGGGCTCAGAAACATGGATTTCCGCTCACCAAGACTGATCTGGTATGGCCACCTCTAAGTGCCCAATCTGTCAGCAGCAGAGACTAACACTGAGCCCCTGAGATGACACCATTCCCCAGGGTGAACAGCCAGCTACTTGGTGGCAGGTTGATTACATTGGACAGCTTCTATTGTGGAAGGGGCAGTGTTCTGTCTTTACTGAGGCAGACATTTACTCTGGATATAGATTTGCCTTTCCTGCAGTCAATGCTTCTGCCAAAACCACCATCCATGGACTTAACAGAGTGCCTCATCCACTGTCATGGTCTTCCACACAGCATTGCCTCTACCAAGGAACTGGTAGAAGTGCAATGGGCCCCTGCTCATGGAATTCACTGGTCTTACCATGATCCCCACTGTCCTGAAGCAGCTGGTTTGATGGACAGTGGAATGGCCTTTTGAAGACTCAGTTACAGCACCAGCTAGATGGCAATAGCTTGCAGGGCTGGGGCAAGATTCTCCAGAAGGCTGAATATGTTCTGAACCACTGCCTAATATATGGTCCTATTCTCCCATAGCTAGCATTTCTAGTTCCAAGAATCAAGGAGTGGAAGTAGGAGTGGCACCATTACAAGTGACTCATCAGCAAAACTTTGTTTCCTTTTCCCAGGGCTTTATGCTCTGTTGGCCTAAAGGTCTTAATTCCAGAGGGAGGAGTGCTTCCACTGAGAAACACAACTATTCCATTGAACTGGAAGTTAAGATGCCACCCAACTGCTTTGGGCTCCTTATGCCTCTGGGTCAACAGGGAAAGAAGGGAGCTAGCTATGGTGTTGGCTGGGATGATTGATCCAGATCACCAAGGGGACACTGGGCTGATGCTCCACAATGGAGGCAGAGAAGAGTATGTCTGGGATGCAGGAGACCTCTTAGGACATCTCTTAGTATTACCATGTCCTGTGATTAAGGTCAATGGAAAATGACAATAGCCCAATCTATTGGACTATGAATGGCCCAGACCCTTCAGAAATGAACGTTTGGGTCACCCCACCAGGTAAAAAACCATGACTAGCTGAGATGCTTTCTGAAGGCAAAGGTTGTACGGAACAGGTAGTAGAAGATGATAGTTTTCTGAGACGGAATTTCACTCTTGTTGCCCAGGCTGGAGTGCAATGGCATGATCTCGGCTCACTGCAACCTGCACCTCCTGGGCTCAAGCAATTCTCCTGCCTCAGCCTCCCGAGTAGCTGGGATTACAGGCATGTGCCATCACGCTTGGGTAATTTTTGTATTTTCAGTAGAGATGGGGTTTTACCACGTTGGTCAGGCTAGTCTTGAACTCCTGACCTCAGGTGATCCACCCGCCTCCGCGTCCTAAAGTGCTGGGATTACAGACATGAGCCACCGTGCCCGGCAGAAGATGGTAGTTATTAATGCCAGTTTAACCACATGACCAGTTAGAGAATTGAGAACTGTAATTGTCATGAGGATTTCCTCCTTCTTTGGTTATGAATACATTTGTGTTTTTATGCATATATTAAGCAAAAATCCTTGTTTTCTTTCCTCTCTTATTCCCTTATCATGTAACATAAGATTTATTGGCTTTGTATCACTATTTAAGTATTGTTAATTTCACATCATACTATGGAAGTTACAGGATATCAGGAGAGGCGCAAACACCACTCAAGGGCTTTATCTCCTTTTCTGGGGAAGGGATTAGAGCATTTTCGTTGTGCACAGGACAGTTGTATCATGTTCAGTGGAACCATGACCTTATTATTGTCTTTATTTGGAGATTAAGCATGGCTTCAGAAGATGCCTATGGATGCCTTGTTGACAAGGGGTGGACTTAAGATGGTTACTTTTGTGCGTCAGCTTGACTGGGCTAAGGGATGCCCAGGTAACTGGCAAAACATTATTTCTGGGTGTTTCTGTGAGGGAGTTTCTGAGAAGGAATAGCATTTGAAAGGACGTCACTCTCACCCATGTGGGAGGGGACCACGTAGTCTGCTGAGGGATTGAATAGAACAAAACAGCAGAGGAAGACAGGATTTGCTCTCTCTTCTGGAGCAGGGACATTCATTTCCTGTTGCCTTTGGACAAGGATGCTCCTCATGCCTGAGCCTTTGGACTTGGATTGGGGCTTACACCATTAGTCCCTTGGTTCTCGAGTCTTCCAGCTTGGACTGGAACCACACCAGCAGCTTTCCTGGTCCTCCAGCTTGCAGATGACAGACCTGAGACTTCTCAGCCTCCAAACTGTGTGAGCCAATCCCTCATAATGAATCTTTCTGTATATTTATATATGGAGATCCTATTGGTTTTGTTTCTCTGGAAACACTGACTAATACAGCCCTTTACCCAGCTTCACTCCAGTGGTAACATCTTGCAAACTATGGTACAGTATCACCACCAGGAAACTGACTTGATACAAGCCACAGGGTTTATTCAGATTCCCCTATTTCACTTGTACTCATTCGTGTGTGTGTGTGTGTGTGTGTGTGTGTGAAAGAGAGAGAGAGAGAGAGACTGAGAGTTCTGTGTGTCTCATGTGTAGGTTCATGTATCCACCACAGTTAAGATTCAGAACAATTCCATCACCACAAGGATCCCTCATGTCTTTTTTGTAGCTACACCCACCTCCTTCCTGTATGCCCACCCTGCCACTTCTGATGTCTGGAAACCACCAACCTATTATTTTCTAAAATGTCATTTCTGGCCAGGTGCAGTGGCTTACGCCTGTAATACCAGCACTTTGGGAGGCTGAGGCAGGTGGATCACTTGAGGTCAGGAGTTTAAGACCAGCCTGGCCAGCATGGTGAAACCCCATCCCCGTCTCTACCAAAATAAATTAGCTGGGTGTGGTGGTGCATGGCTGTAGTCCCAACCTCAGGAGGCTGAGGTGGGAGAATTGCTTGAAACCGGGAGGCAGAGGTTGCAGTGAGCCAAGATCGCGCCACTGCACTCCAACCTGAGTGACAGAGGGAGACCCTCTCTCAAATAAAATAAAATAAAATAAAATAAAATAAAATAAAATAAAATAAAATAAAATGCTGTCATTTCAAAAGTGTGTCATGTAAGTGCAATCATATAGCATGTGATCTTTTGGGATTGGCTTTCCTGTTGAGTGATATTCCACACCCCATGACTTTCAGTGGGTCCTGGTACCCTCATGGAGGGAAGGGCCACACACACATCCTCAGTGTGCACCTCACGGCCAGGGGTCTGTTTTATGCAGATTAATATTTAAATGACCAATATTAAATATTAATATTTAAATGATAATATTTAATATTTAAGGTTAAAGTTAGGGTAAGAATGACATAAGATAATGTATGTAAAGTGTTTGGCAGAACGACTGGCAAATAATATGTATCCAATAAACATTAACCAAAATAAAGTGCTCTAATGCACAGAAAGGAGAATTAAGCCCTCTCAGTCCCATATCACGGAATATAGACTTTTATCCTAGAGATGTTTCAGACTGGGTTGTCCCGGCTGCCCGCTGGGAAGTAGAGGGACTAGATTCATATCCTGGCCCAGCTGCCTCCAGATTCTGGATGCTGATCCATTGGCCTTGATGTCGGAGGCCACAGGCAGACCACTCGTACTGGCCTGATGGGCCCCAAGACTCTTAAAGGACCTCCAGCTGCAGAGCGTGCCCTGCACCCTGACCACTTCCCTTCTACCCTGGTCCAAATTGCCATCACCTTCTGCCTGAAGAGACAGTAACGGCTCATGACTGGCTTCACTGCTTCTGTCTCTTAGAGTTCAAATCAACACACATCCTACTTCTGCTCAACCAGTGCACTGAGAGTAAAAGTTCCAGCCTCATGACCATTTGCAAAGCCCTGTGTGACCTGCCCTGCCCTGGTCTCTGAGCTTGCTCTGCTCTAGCGTCTCCTTCCCTGGATGTGCTGGGCAGGCGCCATCCTCAGGGCCTTTGCACTTGCTGCGCCCGCTACCTGGAAACCTCCTCCCCCAGATGTCTGTGTAGCGGCACTTCCCTTTTGCCATCCTATTTGTAACCTCTTAGTGATTCCCACCCCAGTATTCCCTACCCTCCTTTCCTGCTCTGTTTTTCTCTGGAGTACCCAGCACCATCTAACCTACTGCTTATTAATGTTGTGCACTGCCTGTCTCCATCCCCCACTTTACTGGAACAGGAGTT